>NW_025745430.1:214555-254555 GCF_021184085.1 Oncorhynchus gorbuscha
TCTGCCTCACTGTCTCCGCCAGTAGAACGTCCTCTATGGTCTGTTCTGCTCTGAGGTAGATATGGACTACATAGAGCAGTTCTGCCTCACTGTCTCTGCCAGTTCTGCCTCACTGTCTCCGCCAGTAGAACGTCCTCTATGGTCTGTTCTGCTCTGAGGTAGATATGGACTACATAGAGCAGAACAGACCATAGAGGTAGATATGGACTACATAGAGCAGAACAGACCATAGAGGTAGATATGGACTACATAGAGCAGAACAGACCATAGAGGTAGATATGGACTACATAGAGCAGAACAGACCATAGAGGTAGATATGGACTACATAGAGCAGAACAGACCATAGAGGTAGATATGGACTACATAGAGCAGAACAGACCATAGAGGTAGATATGGACTACATAGAGCAGAACAGACCATAGAGGTAGATATGGACTACATAGAGCAGAACAGACCATAGAGGTAGATATGGACTACATAGAGCAGAACAGACCATAGAGGTAGATATGGACTACATAGAGCAGAACAGACCATAGAGGTAGATATGGACTACATAGAGCAGAACAGACCATAGAGGTAGATATGGACTACATAGAGCAGAACAGACCATAGAGGTAGATATGGACTACATAGAGCAGAACAGACCATAGAGGTAGATATGGACTACATAGAGCAGAACAGACCATAGAGGTAGATATGGACTACATAGAGCAGAACAGACCATAGAGGTAGATATGGACTACATAGAGCAGAACAGACCATAGAGGTAGATATGGACTACATAGAGCAGAACAGACCATAGAGGTAGATATGGACTACATAGAGCAGAACAGACCATAGAGGTAGATATGGACTACATAGAGCAGAACAGACCATAGAGGTAGATATGGACTACATAGAGCAGAACAGACCATAGAGGTAGATATGGACTACATAGAGCAGAACAGACCATAGAGGTAGATATGGACTACATAGAGCAGAACAGACCATAGAGGTAGATATGGACTACATAGAGCAGAACAGACCATAGAGGTAGATATGGACTACATAGAGCAGAACAGACCATAGAGGTAGATAGGATTACATAGAGCTACTTAAGGTCAGGTGTACATAAACAACACATATCGAGATGGTTGTCCTGACTCACTGCAGTAGGTGGTGGTGGTTGAGCTGATGGAGAGGGGGCATCAGGCAGCTACTGAAGATCACTAGCTTCCTGCCATAGTTATCATCACCTGGAGAGAACAGAGAGAACAGGAGGAGAGAGAGAGAGAACAGAAGAGAGAGAGAGAACAGGAGGAGAGAGAGAACAGGAGGAGAGAGAGAACAGGAAGAGAGAGAGAACAGGAGGAGAGAGAGAGAACAGAGAACAGGAGCAGAGATAACAGAGAGAGAACAGAGAGAACAGGAGAACAGGAGGAGAGAGAGGAGAGAGAACAGGAGGAGAGAGGAGAGAGAACAGGAGGAGAGAGAGAGAACAGGAGCAGAGATAACAGAGAGAAAACAGAGAACAGGAGGAGGAGAGAACAGAGAGAACAGAGAGAAAACAGAGAGAACAGGAGGAGGAGAGAACAGAGAGAACAGGAGGAGGAGAGAGCAGAGAGAACAGGAGGAGGAGAGAGCAGAGAGAAAACAGAGAGAACAGGAGGAGGAGAGAGCAGAGAGAACAGGAGGAGGAGAGAGCAGAGAGAACAGGAGGAGAGAGAACAGGAGGAGGAGAGAGCAGAGAGAACAGGAGGAGGAGAGAGCAGAGAGAACAGGAGGAGGAGAGAGCAGAGAGAAAACAGAGAGAACAGGAGGAGGAGAGAGCAGAGAGAACAGGAGGAGGAGAGAGCAGAGAGAAAACAGAGAGAACAGGAGGAGGAGAGAGCAGAGAGAACAGGAGGAGGAGAGAGCAGAGAGAACAGGAGGAGGAGAGAGCAGAGAGAAAACAGAGAGAACAGGAGGAGAGAGAACAGAGAGAACAGAGAGAACAGGAGGAGGAGAGAGCAGAGAGAAAACAGAGAGAACAGGAGGAGGAGAGAGCAGAGAGAACAGGAGGAGGAGAGAGCAGAGAGAACAGGAGGAGGAGAGAGCAGAGAGAAAACAGAGAGAACAGGAGGAGGAGAGAGCAGAGAGAACAGGAGGAGGAGAGAGCAGAGAGAACAGGAGGAGGAGAGAGCAGAGAGAAAACAGAGAGAACAGGAGGAGGAGAGAGCAGAGAGAACAGGAGGAGGAGAGAGCAGAGAGAACAGGAGGAGGAGAGAGCAGAGAGAAAACAGAGAGAACAGGAGGAGAGAGAACAGAGAGAACAGAGAGAACAGGAGGAGGAGAGAGGAGAGAGAACAGGAGGAGGAGAGAGCAGAGAGAACAGGAGGAGAGAGAGAGAACAGAGAGAAAACAGAGAGAACAGGAGAGAGAGAGAGAGCACATCAGCACATTAATCCTTATTAGAACCGGTGTAGAGCCTAACTGGAACACATAGACACCCTGTCAGTTTACAGTTTTTGGGGAAGATAATTTTTCACCATAAAAACAATGCACCTTTATAAGACAGCATCACACGGAGAATCACTTTGAGAATGGTGTTTTCCCCGCTAATTAATGGTGCTCATAGCCTCCTGCCAGGTGAATTGGTGCTCATAGCCTCCTGCCAGGTACACTGGTGCTCATAGCCTCCTGCCAGGTGCATTGGTGCTCATAGCCTCCTGCCAGGTGCATTGGTGCTCATAGCCTCCTGCCAGGTGCATTGGTGCTCATAGCCTCCTGCCAGGTACATTGGTGCTCATAGCCTCCTGCCAGGTGCATTGGTGCTCATAGCCTCCTGCCAGGTCCATTGGTGCTCATAGCCTCCTGCCAGGTGCATTGGTGCTCATAGCCTCCTGCCAGGTCCATTGGTGCTCATAGCCTCCTGCCAGGTCCATTGGTGCTCATAGCCTCCTGCCAGGTGCTCATTCCTGCCAGGTACATTGGTGCTCATAGCCTCCTGCCGGGTACATTGGTGCTCATAGCCTCCTGCCGGGTGCATTGGTGCTCATAGCCTCCTGCCGGGTGCATTGGTGCTCATAGCCTCCTGCCGGGTGCATTGGTGCTCATAGCCTCCTGCCGGGTGCATTGGTGCTCATAGCCTCCTGCCAGGTGAATTGGTGCTCATAGCCTCCTGCCAGGTACATTGGTGCTCATAGCCTCCTGCCAGGTACATTGGTGCTCATAGCCTCCTGCCAGGTACATTGGTGCTCATAGCCTCCTGCCAGGTACATTGGTGCTCATAGCCTCCTGCCAGGTACATTGGTGCTCATGGCCTCCTGCCAGGTACATTGGTCCTCATAGCCTCCTGCCAGGTGCATTGGTACTCATAGCCTCCTGCCAGGTACATTGGTGCTCATAGCCTCCTGCCAGGTACATTGGTGCTCATAGCCTCCTGCCAGGTACATTGGTGCTCATAGCCTCCTGCCAGGTGCATTGGTGCTCATAGCCTCCTGCCAGGTGCATTGGTGATCATAGCCTCCTGCCAGGTGCATTGGTGCTCATAGCCTCCTGCCAGGTAAATGCTGCCATTTAGGAACATCGTGCTAATAGCCTCCTGCCAGGTGCATTGCTGCCATTTAGGAACATTGTGCTCATAGCCTCCTGCCAGGTGCAATGCTGCCATTTAGGTCCATTGGTGCTCATAGCCTCCTGCCAGGTGAATTGGTGCTCATAGCCTCCTGCCAGGTGCATTGGTGCTCATAGCCTCCTGCCAGGTGCATTGGTGCTCATAGCCTCCTGCCAGGTGCATTGGTGCTCATAGCCTCCTGCCAGGTGCAATGCTGCCATTTAGGAACATTGTGCTCATAGCCTCCTGCCAGGTGCAATGCTGCCATTTAGGTACATTGGTGCTCATAGCCTCCTGCCAGGTACAATGCTGCCATTTAGGTACATTGGTGCTCATAGCCTCCTGCCAGGTACACTGGTGCTCATAGCCTCCTGCCAGGTGCATTGGTGCTCATAGCCTCCTGCCAGGTGCATTGGTGCTCATAGCCTCCTGCCAGGTACATTGGTGCTCATAGCCTCCTGCCAGGTGCATTGGGTGCATTGGTGCTCATAGCCTCCTGCCAGGTGCATTGGTGCTCATAGCCTCCTGCCAGGTGCATTGGTGCTCATAGCCTCCTGCCAGGTGCATTGGTGCTCATAGCCTCCTGCCAGGTGCACATTGGGTGCTCATAGCCTCCTGCCAGGTGCATTGGTGCTCATAGCCTCCTGCCAGGTACATTGGTGCTCATAGCCTCCTGCCAGGTACATTGGTGCTCTCATAGCCTCCTGCCAGGTGAATTGGTGCTCATAGCCTCCTGCCAGGTGAATTGGTGCTCATAGCCTCCTGCCAGGTACATTGGTGCTCATAGCCTCCTGCCAGGTGAATTTGGTGCTCATAGCCTCCTGCCAGGTGAATTGGTGCTCATAGCCTCCTGCCAGGTGCATTGGTGCTCATAGCCTCCTGCCAGGTGCATTGGTGCTCATAGCCTCCTGCCAGGTGCATTGGTGCTCATAGCCTCCTGCCAGGTGCAATGCTGCCATTTAGGAACATTGTGCTCATAGCCTCCTGCCAGGTGCAATGCTGCCATTTAGGTACATTGGTGCTCATAGCCTCCTGCCAGGTACAATGCTGCCATTTAGGTACATTGGTGCTCATAGCCTCCTGCCAGGTGCAATGCTGCCATTTAGGTACATTGGTGCTCATAGCCTCCTGCCAGGTGCAATGCTGCCATTTAGGTACATTGGTGCTCATAGCCTCCTGCCAGGTACATTGCTGCTCATAGCCTCCTGCCAGGTGCAATGCTGCCATTTAGGTACATTGGTGCTCATAGCCTCCTGCCAGGTACATTGCTGCTCATAGCCTCCTGCCAGGTGCAATGCTGCCATTTAGGTACATTGGTGCTCATAGCCTCCTGCCAGGTACATTGCTGCTTTATACATTGGTGCTCTCCTCCTGCCAGGTGCAATGCTGCCATTTAGGTACATTGGTGCTCATAGCCTCCTGCCAGGTACATTGCTGCTCATAGCCTCCTGCCAGGTGCAATGCTGCCATTTAGGTACATTGGTGCTCATAGCCTCCTGCCAGGTACATTGGTGCTCATAGCCTCCTGCCAGGTGCATTGGTGCTCATAGCCTCCTGCCAGGTACATTGGTGCTCATAGCCTCCTGCCAGGTACATTGGTGCTCATAGCCTCCTGCCAGGTACATTGGTGCTCATAGCCTCCTGCCAGGTACATTGGTGCTCATAGCCTCCTGCCAGGTACATTGGTGCACATAGCCTCCTGCCAGGTGCATTGGTACTCATAGCCTCCTGCCAGGTACATTGGTGCTCATAGCCTCCTGCCAGGTACATTGGTGCTCATGGCCTCCTGCCAGGTACATTGGTCCTCATAGCCTCCTGCCAGGTGCATTGGTACTCATAGCCTCCTGCCAGGTACATTGGTGCTCATAGCCTCCTGCCAGGTACATTGGTGCTCATAGCCTCCTGCCAGGTACATTGGTGCTCATAGCCTCCTGCCAGGTCCTGCATTGGTGCTCATAGCCTCCTGCCAGGTGCATTGGTGCTCATAGCCTCCTGCCAGGTGCATTGGTGCTCATAGCCTCCTGCCAGGTGCATTGGTGCTCATAGCCTCCTGCCAGGTACATTGGTGCTCATAGCCTCCTGCCAGGTACATTGGTGCTCATAGCCTCCTGCCAGGTACATTGGTGCTCATAGCCTCCTGCCAGGTGAATTGGTGCTCATAGCCTCCTGCCAGGTACATTGGTGCTCATAGCCTCCTGCCAGGTGAATTGGTGCTCATAGCCTCCTGCCAGGTGCATTGGTGCTCATAGCCTCCTGCCAGGTGCATTGGTGCTCATAGCCTCCTGCCAGGTGCATTGGTGCTCATAGCCTCCTGCCAGGTGCATTGGTGCTCATAGCCTCCTGCCAGGTGCAATGCTGCCATTTAGGAACATTGTGCTCATAGCCTCCTGCCAGGTGCAATGCTGCCATTTAGGTACATTGGTGCTCATAGCCTCCTGCCAGGTGAAATGCTGCCATTTAGGTACATTGGTGCTCATAGCCTCCTGCCAGGTACATTGCTGCTCATAGCCTCCTGCCAGGTAAAATGCTGCCATTTAGGTACATTGGTGCTCATAGCCTCCTGCCAGGTACATTGCTGCTCATAGCCTCCTGCCAGGTACAATGCTGCCATTTAGGTACATTGGTGCTCATAGCCTCCTGCCAGGTACATTGCTGCCATTTAGGTACATTGGTGCTCATAGCCTCCTGCCAGGTGCAATGCTGCCATTTAGGTACATTGGTGCTCATAGCCTCCTGCCAGGTACATTGCTGCTCATAGCCTCCTGCCAGGTGCAATGCTGCCATTTAGGTACATTGGTGCTCATAGCCTCCTGCCAGGTACATTGCTGCTCATAGCCTCCTGCCAGGTGCAATGCTGCCATTTAGGTACATTGGTGCTCATAGCCTCCTGCCAGGTACATTGGTGCCCATAGCCTCCTGCCAGGTGCATTGGTGCTCATAGCCTCCTGCCAGGTACATTGGTGCTCATAGCCTCCTGCCAGGTTCATTGGTGCTCATAGCCTCCTGCCAGGTACATTGGTGCTCATAGCCTCCTGCCAGGTACATTGGTGCACATAGCTTCCTGCCAGGTACATTGGTGCTCATGGCCTCCTGCCAGGTACATTGGTCCTCATAGCCTCCTGCCAGGTGCATTGGTACTCATAGCCTCCTGCCAGGTACATTGGTGCTCATAGCCTCCTGCCAGGTACATTGGTGCTCATGGCCTCCTGCCAGGTACATTGGTCCTCATAGCCTCCTGCCAGGTGCATTGGTACTCATAGCCTCCTGCCAGGTACATTGGTGCTCATAGCCTCCTGCCAGGTACATTGGTGCTCATAGCCTCCTGCCAGGTACATTGGTGCTCATAGCCTCCTGCCAGGTGCATTGGTGCTCATAGCCTCCTGCCAGGTGCATTGGTGATCATAGCCTCCTGCCAGGTGCATTGGTGCTCATAGCCTCCTGCCAGGTAAATGCTGCCATTTAGGAACATCGTGCTCATAGCCTCCTGCCAGGTGCATTGCTGCCATTTTGGAACATCGTGCTCATAGCCTCCTGCCAGGCTCATAGCCTCCTGCCAGGTACATTGGTGCTCATAGCCTCCTGCCAGGTGAATTGGTGCTCATAGCCTCCTGCCAGGTGCATTGCTGCCATTTAGTGACGATTTTCAAGCCAAAACGTTCTGATCTGATGCATCAGCTTCATTGCTTTTAAAAGGTGTTTTGATGCTAGTGGTTGTATTCATGTGGGATCTATCGCATCCCACAACTGTCCCAGACGATGTCTGGAATATTTCTCTCGCACCTTTAGGACAAGTTGACCCAACAGGATACAGGGCATTCAGGAAGTATTCAGACCCTTTCACCTTTAGGACAGGTTGACCCAACAGGATACAGGGCATTCAGACCCTTTCACCTTTAGGACAGGTTGACCCAACAGGATACAGGAAGTATTCAGACCCTTTCACCTTTAGGACAGGTTGACCCAACAGGATACAGGGCATTCAGGAAGTATTCAGACCCTTTCACCTTTAGGACAGGTTGACCCAACAGGATACAGGGCATTCAGGAAGTATTCAGACCCCTTCACCTTTAGGACAGGTTGACCCAACAGGATACAGGGCATTCAGGAAGTATTCAGACCCCTTCACCTTTAGGACAGGTTGACCCAACAGGATACAGGGCATTCAGGAAGTATTCAGACCCCTTCACCTTTAGGACAGGTTGACCCAACAGGATACAGGGCATTCAGGAAGTATTCAGACCCCTTCACCTTTAGGACAGGTTGACCCAACAGGATACAGGGCATTCAGGAAGTATTCAGACCCCTTCACCTTTAGGACAGGTTGACCCAACAGGATACAGGGCATTCAGGAAGTATTCAGACCCCTTCACCTTTAGGACAGGTTGACCCAACAGGATACAGGGCATTCAGGAAGTATTCAGACCCTTTCACCTTTAGGACAGGTTGACCCAACAGGATACAGGGCATTCAGACCCTTTCACCTTTAGGACAGGTTGACCCAACAGGATACAGGAAGTATTCAGACCCCTTCACCTTTAGGACAGGTTGACCCAACAGGATACAGGGCATTCAGACCCTTTCACCTTTAGGACAGGTTGACCCAACAGGATACAGGAAGTATTCAGACCCCTTCACCTTTAGGACAGGTTGACCCAACAGGATACAGGGCATTCAGACCCTTTCACCTTTAGGACAGGTTGACCCAACAGGATACAGGAAGTATTCAGACCCCTTCACCTTTAGGACAGGTTGACCCAACAGGATACAGGAAGTATTCAGACCCCTTCACCTTTAGGACAGGTTGACCCAACAGGATACAGGGCATTCAGGAAGTATTCAGACCCCTTCACCTTTAGGACAGGTTGACCCAACAGGATACAGGAAGTATTCAGACCCCTTCACCTTTAGGACAGGTTGACCCAACAGGATACAGGGCATTCAGACCCTTTCACCTTTAGGACAGGTTGACCCAACAGGATACAGGGCATTCAGACCCCTTCACCTTTAGGACAGGTTGACCCAACAGGATACAGGAAGTATTCAGACCCCTTCACCTTTAGGACAGGTTGACCCAACAGGATACAGGGCATTCAGGAAGTATTCAGACCCTTTTGTTACAGCCTTTTCCTAAAATCTATTAAATAAATATTTTCCTCATCGATCGACACACATTACCACAAAATGCCAAAGCAAAACTTGATTTTTTTTTTAATCTATAAAAAATAAAGAACACACATACCTTATTTACACAACGATTCAGACTCTTTGCTATGAGTCTCGAAATTGAGCTCAGGCGCATCCTGTTTCCATTGATCATCCTTGAGATGTTTCTACAACTTGGAGTCCACTTGTGGTAAATTCTATTGATTGAACATGATTTGGAAAGGCACACACCTGTCTATATAAGGTCCCACAGTTGACAGTGCATGTCAGAACAAAAACCAAGCCATGAGGTCGAAGGAATTGTCCGTAGAGCTCCGAGACAGGTTTGTGTCCAGGCACAGATCTGGGGTACCAAAAAATATCAGCAGCATTGAAGGTCCCCAAGAACACAGTGGCCTCCATCATCCTTAAATGGAAGAAGTCTGGAACCACCAAGACTCTTCCTAGTGCTGGCTGCCCGGCCAAACTGAGCAATCTGGGGAGAGGGGCCTTGGTCAGGGAGGTGAGGGTGGTCACTCTGACAGAGCTCCATAGTTCCTTTGTGGAGATGGGAGAACCTTCCAGAAGGACAACCATTTCTGCAGCACTCCACCAATCAGGCCTTTATGGTAGAGTGGCCAGACGGAAGCCACTCCTCAGTAATATGCCCATGACAGCCCGCTTGGAGTTGCAAAAAGGCACATGAGAGCCTCACTTGGAGTTTGCCAAAAAGGCACCGAAAGGACTCAGACGATGAGAAACAAGATTCTCTGGTCTGATGAAAACAAGATTGAACTCTTTGACCTGAATGTCAAGCGTCACGTCTGGAGGAAACCTGGCACCATCCCTACAGTGAAGCATGGTGGTGGTAACATCATGCTGTGGGGATGCTTTTCAGCGGCAGGGACTGGGAGACTAGTCAGGATCGAGGGAAGATGAACGGAGCAAAGTACAGAGAGATCCTTGATGAAAACCTGCTCCAGAGCGCTCAGGACGCTCAGACTGGGGCGAATGTTCACCTTCCAATAGGACAACGACCCTAAGCACACAGCCAAGACAACACAGGAGTGGCTTTGGGACAAGTCTCTGAATCTCCTTGAGTGGCCCAGCCAGAGGCCGGACTTGAACCCGATCAAACATCTCTGGAGGGACCTGAAAATAGCTGTGCAGCGACGCTCCCCATCCAACCTGACAGAGCTTGAGAGGATCTGCAGAGAAGAATGGGAGATACTCCCCAAATACAGGTGTGCCAAGGGTTAGGGTTAGGAGGTGTGACCTGTCGGATCCCTGTGACCTGTCGGATCCCTGTGACCTGTCGGATCCCTGTGACCTGTCGGATCCCTGTGACCTGTCGGATCCCTGTGACCTGTCGGATCCCTGTGACCTGTCGGATCCCTGTGACCTGTCGGATCCCTGTGACCTGTCAAATCCCTGTGACCTGTAGAATCCCTGTGACCTGTAGGATCCCTGTGACCTGTAGGATCCCTGTGACCTGTAGGATCCCTGTGACCTGTAGGATCCCTGTGACCTGTCGGATCCCTGTCGGATCCCTGTAGGATCCCTGTGACCTGTCGGATCCCTGTAGGATCCCTGTAGGATCCCTGTGACCTGTAGAATCCCTGTGACCTGTCGGATCCCTGTAGGATCCCTGTAGAATCCCTGTGACCTGTAGGATCCCTGTGACCTGTAGGACCCCTGTAGGATCCCTGTGACCTGTCGGATCCCTGTGGGATCCCTGTGGCCTGTAGGATACCTGTGGCCACATCGTAGTAGGGGTGAGAGGTGTCCTGGTTACCTGTGACCTGTAGGATCCCATGTCGAGCCACATCGTAGTAGGGGTGAGAGGTGTCCTGGTTACCTGTGACCTGTAGGATCCCGTGTCGAGCCACATCGTAGTAGGGGTGAGAGGTGTCCTGGCTGAAGCTGACTCTACGTGGGGCTGGAGGGCGATCCGGACGGTACCCATGACGACCCTGTTCCTCATCTTCCTCCTTCTGCAGCTCTGAGGAGACAAATAGAGGGTAGCCATGTTACACCAAAACTGTCAATGTTGCAGCCCCAGTGTCAGGCCCACTCCTCCCCAGTGTCAGGCCCACTCGCCCCCAGTGTCAGGCCCACTCGCCCCCAGTGTCGGGCCCACTCCTCCCCAGTGTCGGGCCCACTCCTCCCCTGTGTCGGGCCCACTCCTCCCCAGTGTCAGGCCCACTCGCCCCCAGTGTCAGGCCCACTCCTCCCCAGTGTCAGGCCCACTCCTCCCCAGTGTCAGGCCCACTCCTCCCCAGTGTCAGGCCCACTCGCCCTCAGTGTCAGGCCCACTCGCCCTCAGTGTCAGGCCCACTCGCCCTCAGTGTCAGGCCCACTCGCCCTCAGTGTCAGGCCCACACTGTATTGAACTCAGTAGGGAATCAACTATAAGATTGAATTTAGCAGGGAATCAACTAAATGCATTGAACTTAGTAGGGAGTCAACTAAATGCATTGAACTTAGTAGGGAGTCAACTAAATGCATTGAACTTAGTAGGGAGTCAACTAAATGCATTGAACTTAGTAGGGAGTCAACTAAATGTATTGAACTCAGTAGGGAGTCAACTAAATGCATTGAACTTAGTAGGGAGTCAACTAAATGCATTGAACTTAGTAGGGAGTCAACTAAATGTATTGAACTTAGGAACTTAGGGGTTAGGATTTAGGAGTTAGGGTTTAGGGGTTACGATTTAGGCGTTAGGGGTTAGCGGTTAGGGTTTAGGATTTAGGGGTTCGGATTTAGAGGTTCGGATTTAGAGGTTCGGATTTAGAGGTTCGGATTTAGAGGTTCGGATTTAGAGGTTCGGATTTAGAGGTTTTTAGAGGTTCGGATTTAGAGGTTCGGATTTAGAGGTTCGGGTTAGATTTTTAGGGTATGGACATCCCAAGGATCCCAGATAGCACTAATCGTTATTTAAACAGTGTTGCTCTGTAGCACACTGAGGAGGTTGATGACATGCTGATCTTTCAAAATACTCTTTCATGACGTCACTTCAATCACACATAACTAGTCCTGTAACAGACTAGTACTACTACTGACTAGGTTATGGGCCCATAACTAGTCCTGTAACAGACTACTACTACTGCTGACTAGGTTATGACACATAACTAGTCCGGTAACAGATTACTACTACTACTGACTAGGTTATGACACATAACTAGTCCTGTAACAGATTACTACTACTGACTAGGTTATGACACATAACTAGTCCTGTAAAAGACTACTACTACTGACTAGGTTATGACACATAACTAGTCCTGTAACAGATTACTACTACTACTGACTAGGTTATGACACATAACTAGTCCTGTAACAGATTACTACTACTACTGACTAGGTTATGACACATAACTAGTCCTGTAACAGATTACTACTACTACTGACTAGGTTATGACACATAACTAGTCCTGTAACAGACTACTACTACTGACTAGGTTATGGGCACATAACTAGTCCTGTAACAGATTACTACTACTACTGACTAGGTTATGACACATAACTAGTCCGGTAACAGACTACTACTGCTGACTAGGTTATGGGCCCATAACTAGTCCTGTAACAGACTACTACTGACTAGGTTATGACACATAACTAGTCCGGTAACAGACTACTAATGCTGACTAGGTTATGGGCCCATAACTAGTCCTGTAACAGACTACTACTGACTAGGTTATGACACATAACTAGTCCTGTAACAGACTACTACTACTACTACTACTGACTAGGTTATGACACATAACTAGTCCTGTAACAGACTACTACTACTGACTAGGTTATGACACATAACTAGTCCTGTAACAGACTACTACTACTGACTAGGTTATGGGCCCATAACTAGTCCTGTAACAGACTACTACTACTACTGACTAGGTTATGACACAGAACTAGTCCTGTAACAGACTACTACTACTGACTAGGTTATGGGCCCATAACTAGTCCTGTAACAGACTACTACTACTACTGACTAGGTTATGACACATAACTAGTCCTGTAACAGACTACTACTGACTAGGTTATGGGCCCATAACTAGTCCTGTAACAGACTACTACTACTACTGACTAGGTTATGGGCCCATAACTAGTCCTGTAACAGACTACTACTACTACTGACTAGGTTATGGGCCCATAACTAGTCCTGTAACAGACTACTACTACTACTGACTAGGTTATGGGCCCATAACTAGTCCTGTAACAGATTACTACTACTACTGACTAGGTTATGACACATAACTAGTCCTGTAACAGACTACTACTACTACTGACTAGGTTATGGGCCCATAACTAGTCCTGTAACAGACTACTACTACTACTGACTAGGTTATGGGCCCATAACTAGTCCTGTAACAGACTACTACTACTACTGACTAGGTTATGGGCCCATTCCTTTCTAAACATGTTGATAATTGAGAATAACTGAACATCTCCTCTATAAATTCACATCCATATCCTGGTTTGTGTCGGGTCTTCCTGTCCGTTGCTGTTTCCGCCCCAAAAAACTGATAATACACAGAAAACAACAGATAAAAACAGGGACTGGAAACTGTGTCCTAATCTAGATCAGTATTTACCCTGCTCTGCCCTGTCCAGAGGGAAGGTAACCAGAAATACTGTGTCCTAATCTAGATCAGTATTTACCCTGCTCTGCCCTGTCCAGAGGGAAGGTAACCAGAAATACTGTGTCCTAATCTAGATCAGTATTTACCCTGCTCATCTGCCCTGTCCAGAGGGAAGGTAACCAGAAATACTGTGTCCTAATCTAGATCAGTATTTACCCTGCTCTGCCCTGTCCAGAGGGAAGGTAACCAGAAATACTGTGTCCTAATCTAGATCAGTATTTACCCTGCTCTGCCCTGTCCAGAGGGAAGGTAACCAGAAATACTGTGTCCTAATCTAGATCAGTATTTACCCTGCTCTGCCCTGTCCAGAGGGAAGGTAACCAGAAATACTGTGTCCTAATCTAGATCAGTATTTACCCTGCTCTGCCCTGTCCAGAGGGAAGGTAACCAGAAATACTGTGTCCTAATCTAGATCAGTATTTACCCTGCTCTGCCCTGTCCAGAGGGAAGGTAACCAGAAATACTGTGTCCTAATCTAGATCAGTATTTACCCTGCTCTGCCCTGTCCAGAGGGAAGGTAACCAGAAATACTGTGTCCTAATCTAGATCAGTATTTACCCTGCTCTGCCCTGTCCAGAGGGAAGGTAACCAGAAATACTGTGTCCTAATCTAGATCAGTATTTACCCTGCTCTGCCCTGTCCAGAGGGAAGGTAACCAGAAATACTGTGTCCTAATCTAGATCAGTATTTACCCTGCTCTGCCCTGTCCAGAGGGAAGGTAACCAGAAATACTGTGTCCTAATCTAGATCAGTATTTACCCTGCTCTGCCCTGTCCAGAGGGAAGGTAACCAGAAATACTGTGTCCCAAATGACTCCCTATTCCCTATAGAGTAGACTAATTAGAGGCCTAACAGCCCCTGTGAAGTGTAGTGCACTATATAGGGAGCCGGTTGGGAGGAACCCAGATATAGTGGAGAAAGAAAAGCTACCCAGAGGAATATGTTGTTTATTCTGGGGGACAAGGAGAACATTTACCCTTCTAGTTTCTACTGCCTCTCTCATAATGTCTACGGGGATAGTTCCCACACTACTACCTCTCTCATAATGTCTACTGGGATAGTTCCAACACTACTGCCTCTCTCATAATGTCTACTGGGATAGTTCCCACACTACTGCCTCTCTCATAATGTCTACTGGGATAGTTCCCACACTACTACCTCTCTCATAATGTCTACTGGGATAGTTCCTTACTACCTCTCTCATAATGTCTACTGGGATAGTTCCCACACTACTGCCTCTCTCATAATGTCTACTGGGATAGTTCCCACACTACTACCTCTCTCATAATGTCTACTGGGATAGTTCCCACACTACTGCCTCTCTCATAATGTCTACGGGGATAGTTCCCACACTACTACCTCTCTCATAATGTCTACTGGGATAGTTCCCACACTACTACCTCTCTCATAATGTCTACTGGGATAGTTCCCACACTACTACCTCTCTCATAATGTCTACTGGGATAGTTCCCACACTACTACCTCTCTCATAATGTCTACTGGGATAGTTCCCACACTACTGCCTCTCTCATAATGTCTACTGGGATAGTTCCCACACTACTGCCTCTCTCATAATGTCTACTGGGATAGTTCCCACACTACTGCCTCTCTCATAATGTCTACTGGGATAGTTCCCACACTACTACCTCTCTCATAATGTCTACTGGGATAGTTCCCACACTACTACCTCTCTCATAATGTCTACTGGGATAGTTCCCACACTACTGCCTCTCTCATAATGTCTACTGGGATAGTTCCCACACTACTGCCTCTCTCATAATGTCTACTGGGATAGTTACCACACTACTGCCTCTCTCATAATGTCTACTGGGATAGTTCCCACACTACTGCCTCTCTCATAATGTCTACTGGGATAGTTCCCACACTACTGCCTCTCTCATAATGTCTACTGGGATAGTTCCCACACTACTGCCTCTCTCATAATGTCTACTGGGATAGTTCCCACACTACTACCTCTCTTATAATGTCTACTGGGATAGTTCCCACACTACTACCTCTCTCATAATGTCTACTGGGATAGTTCCAACACTACTGCCTCTCTCATAAGGTCTACTGGGATAGTTCCAACACTACTGCCTCTCTCATAATGTCTACTGGGATAGTTCCCACACTACTGCCTCTCTCATAATGTCTACTGGGATAGTTCCCACACTACTACCTCTCTCATAATGTCTACTGGGATAGTTCCCACACTACTACCTCTCTCATAATGTCTACTGGGATAGTTCCCACACTACTGCCTCTCTCATAATGTCTACTGGGATAGTTCCCACACTACTACCTCTCTCATAATGTCTACTGGGATAGTTCCCACACTACTGCCTCTCTCATAATGTCTACTGGGATAGTTCCCACACTACTGCCTCTCTCATAATGTCTACTGGGATAGTTCCCACACTACTGCCTCTCTCATAATGTCTACTGGGATAGTTCCAACACTACTGCCTCTCTCATAATGTCTACTGGGATAGTTCCCACACTACTGCTCAGTCAGACTAATGGACTAACTGTGGAATGGGGACACTACTGCTCAGTCAGACTAATGGACTAACTGTGGAATGGGGACACTACTGCTCAGTCAAATGGACTAACTGTGGAATGGGGACACTACTGCTCAGTCAGTCAAATGGACTAACTGTGGAATGGGGACACTACTGCTCAGTCAGACTAATGGACTAACTGTGGAATGGGGACACTACTGCTCAGTCAGACTAATGGACTAACTGTGGAATGGGGACACTACTGCTCAGTCAGACTAATGGACTAACTGTGGAATGGGGACACTACTGCTCAGTCAAACTAATGGACTAACTGTGGCATGGGGACACTACTGCTCAGTCAGACTAATGGACTAACTGTGGAATGGGGACACTACTGCTCAGTCAAACTAATGGACTAACTGTGGAATGGGTAAGGATATTTTTACGATCCTCCTTCCAGGAAAAGACATTGGAAGGAGAACACAGTCAGCTGTGGTCACAAAAACAAAGACCTGTTGATATTCTAGGTACTTTCCAGCTGTGTGGTTTTCCTTGAAGTGGTGTGAAGGAATGTTGAGCGGATGACCTCCCAGTCCTTGCAGAGAGGAGGTAGAAGGTAGAAGGGGGAGAGGAGGTAGAAGGCAGAGAGGAGGATGAAGGCAGAGAGGAGGATGAAGGCAGAGAGGAGGATGAAGGCAGAGAGGAGGATGAAGGCAGAGAGGAGGATGAAGGCAGAGAGGAGGTAGAAGGCAGAGAGGAGGTAGAAGGCAGAGAGGAGGTAGAAGGCAGAGAGGAGGTAGAAGGGAGAGAGGAGGATGAAGGCAGAGAGGAGGATGAAGGCAGAGAGGAGGATGAAGGCAGAGAGGAGGATGAAGGGAGAGAGGAGGAAGAAGGCAGAGAGGAGGTAGAAGGCAGAGAGGAGGATGAAGGCAGAGAGGAGGATGAAGGGAGAGAGGAGGTAGAAGGGAGAGAGGAGGTAGAAGGGAGAGAGGAGGTAGAAGGCAGAGAGGAGGTAGAAGGCAGAGAGGAGGTAGAAGGCAGAGAGGAGGTAGCAGGCAGAGAGGAGGTAGCAGGGAGAGAGGAGGTAGAAGGGAGAGAGGAGGTAGAAGGCAGAGAGGAGGTAGAAGGGAGAGAGGAGGTAGAAGGGAGAGAGGAGGTAGAAGGGAGAGAGGAGGGAGAAGGCAGAGAGGAGGTAGAAGGCAGAGAGGAGGTAGAAGGTAGAGAGGAGGGAGAAGGGAGAGAGGGAGGTAGAAGGGAGAGAGGAGGTAGAAGGGAGAGAGGAGGTAGAAGGCAGAGAGGAGGTAGAAGGCAGAGAGGAGGTAGAAGGCAGAGAGGAGGTAGAAGGCAGAGAGGAGGGAGAAGGGAGAGAGGAGGTAGAAGGGAGAGAGGAGGGAGAAGGCAGAGAGGAGGAAGAAGGCAGAGAGGAGGTAGAAGGCAGAGAGGAGGTAGAAGGGAGAGAGGAGGTAGAAGGGAGAGAGGAGGTAGAAGGCAGAGAGGAGGTAGAAGGCAGAGAGGAGGTAGAAGGCAGAGAGGAGGTAGAAGGTAGAGAGGAGGGAGAAGGGAGAGAGGAGGTAGAAGGGAGAGAGGAGGGAGGGAGAAGGGAGAGAGGAGGAGAAGGGAGAGAGGAGGTAGAAGGGAGAGAGGAGGAGGAAGAAGGGAGAGAGGAGGTAGAAGGGAGAGAGGAGGAAGAAGGGAGAGAGGAGGTAGAAGGGAGAGAGGAGGTAGAAGGGAGAGAGGAGGTAGAAGGGAGAGAGGAGGTAGAAGGGAGAGAGGAGGGAGAAGGGAGAGAGGAGGGAGAAGGGAGAGAGGAGGTAGAAGGGAGAGAGGAGGTAGAAGGGAGAGAGGAGGTAGAAGGGAGAGAGGAGGTAGAAGGGAGAGAGGAGGTAGAAGGCAGAGAGGAGGTAGAAGGTAGAGAGGAGGGAGAAGGGAGAGAGGAGCTGGCACTAAGACTGACTCAGAGCAGAGGGAATGTGGGCACTGCCCAGATATGTTCATTTCCAGCTCCCTCCTCCTCTCCCTCCCCAAGCCCCTCCAGATATAATTATGAGCTGGGCCTTTTATCAGCAAGATGACCCGTCCTCCTCCTCCATCATCCATCTCCTCCTTCTTCTCCTTCTTCTTCTAAGATTGCATACAAAGCTATTTTTAGAACAGGCAACGTGTAATCTAACATGTGGTTGGGAGGAAACTAAGCCTGTTTGTGTTTGGGTCCCCTGACTGAATCATATCCTCTGTTCTGAGACCAGTCAGTAAGAGGGGGGGAGGGGTTCAGGCAGATCTTAGCTACATGGTCAATGACAGCCTGAGTTTTTGTGGGCAGTGTCATGGTGAGAGATTGGTCACTCTTCTGTCAGATCTAGGGCATTGATAATTTCCTGTACCCTTTAGAGAGAACATCACTGACCCAGTACGCTTTAGAGAGAACATCACTGACCCAGTACGCTTTAGAGAGAACACCACTGACCCAGTACGCTTTAGAGAGAACACCACTGACCCAGTACGCTTTAGAGAGAACACCACTGACCCAGTTCGGTTTAGAGAGAACATCTAAAACCACTGACCCAGTACGCTTTAGAGAGAACACCACTGACCCAGTTCGGTTTAGAGAGAACATCTAAAACCACTGACCCAGTACGCTTTAGAGAGAACACCACTGACCCAGTACGCTTTAGAGAGAACACCACTGACCCAGTACGCTTTAGAGAGAACACCACTGACCCAGTACGCTTTAGAGAGAACACCACTGACCCAGTACGCTATAGAGGAAGAGAAGGTAGAAAGACCATGTACATTTCATGTGTTTCATGGATAGGATGAATAGTGTTACAATCTCACTTATTAAATAGTAGGGTGTGTGTGTGTGTGTGTGTGTGTGTGTGTGTGTGTGTGTGTGTGTGTGTGTGTGTGTGTGTGTGTGTGTGTGTGTGTGTGTGTGTGTGTGTGTGTGTGTGTGTGTGTGTGTGTGTGTGTGTGTGTGTGTGTGTGTGTGTGTGTGTGTGTGTGTGTGTGTCTCACCTATTTCAGCCAGCTGCTCCAGGTCAGTAGATGAGATCATCGCTGTTTTCACTTTCAACTTCCACGGTCAACACTGAAAACACAGATTACATTATTATGTAAACACTGTCTCATTACCACCAGCTCTGAAACACTGTTCACCCTGTCTCGTTATCACTAGCTCTGAAACACTGTCTCGTTACCACCAGCTCTGAAACACTGTCTCGTTACCACTAGCTCTGAAACACTGTCTCGTTACCACCAGCTCTGAAACACTGTCTCGTTACCACCAGCTCTGAAACACTGTCTCGTTACCACCAGCTCTGAAACACTGTCTCGTTACCACCAGCTCTGAAACACTGTCTCGTTACCACCAGCTCTGAAACCCTGTAGACCCTGTCTCGTTACCACCAGCTCTGAAACCCTGTAGACCCTGTCTCGTTACCACCAGCTCTGAAACACTGTCTCGTTACCACCAGCTCTGAAACACTGTCTCGTTACCACCAGCTCTGAAACACTGTCTCATTACCACCAGCTCTGAAACACTGTCTCATTACCACCAGCTCTGAAACACTGTCTCTTACCACCAGCTCTGAAACCCTGTCTCGTTACCACCAGCTCTGAAATACTGTACTGTCTCGTTACCCTGTCTGAAACACTGTCTACCACCAGCTCTGAAACACTGTCTCGTTACCACCAGCTCTGAAACCCTGTCTCATTACCACCAGCTCTGAAACACTGTAGACCCTGTCTCGTTACCACCAGCTCTGAAACACTGTCTCGTTACCACCAGCTCTGAAACACTGTCTCGTTACCACCAGCTCTGAAACACTGTCTCGTTACCACCAGCTCTGAAACACTGTCTCGTTACCACCAGCTCTGAAACACTGTCTCATTACCACTAGCTCTGAAACACTGTCTCGTTACCACCAGCTCTGAAACCCTGTAGACCCTGTCTCGTTACCACCAGCTCTGAAACACTGTAGACCCTGTCTCGTTACCACCAGCTCTGAAACACTGTCTCGTTACCACCAGCTCTGAAACCCTGTCTCATTACCACCAGCTCTGAAACACTGTCTCGTTACCACCAGCTCTGAAACACTGTCTCATTACCACCAGCTCTGAAACACTGTCTCAGACCCTGCTCTGAAACACTGTAGACCCTGTTCGTTACCACCAGCGTTACCACCAGCTCTGAAACACTGTCTCGTTACCACCAGCTCTGAAACACTGTCTCGTTACCACCAGCTCTGAAACACTGTCTCGTTACCACCAGCTCTGAAACACTGTCTCGTTACCACCAGCTCTGAAACACTGTCTCGTTACCACCAGCTCTGAAACACTGTCTCGTTACCACTAGCTCTGAAACCCTGTAGACCCTGTCTCGTTACCACCAGCTCTGAAACACTGTCTCGTTACCACCAGCTCTGAAACACTGTCTCGTTACCACCAGCTCTGAAACCCTGTAGACCCTGTCTCGTTACCACTAGCTCTGAAACCCTGTAGACCCTGTCTCCTTACCACCAGCTCTGAAACACTGTAGACCCTGTCTGAAACACTGTTACCACCAGCTCTGAAACACTGTCTCGTTACAACCAGCTCTGAAACACTGTCTCATTACCACCAGCTCTGAAACACTGTAGACCCTGTCTCGTTACCACCAGCTCTGAAACACTGTCTCGTTACCACCAGCTCTGAAACACTGTAGACCCTGTCTCGTTACCACCAGCTCTGAAACACTGTAGACCCTGTCTCGTTACCACCAGCTCTGAAACACTGTAGACCCTGTCTCGTTACCACCAGCTCTGAAACACTGTCTCGTTACCACCAGCTCTGAAACACTGTAGACCCTGTCTCGTTACCACCAGCTCTGAAACACTGTCTCGTTACCACCAGCTCTGAAACACTGTCTCGTTACCACTAGCTCTGAAACACTGTCTCATTACCACCAGCTCTGAAACACTGTCTCGTTACCACCAGCTCTGAAACACTGTCTCTGTCTACCACCAGCTCTGAAACACTGTCTCGTTACCAAACCAGCTCTGAAACACTGTCTCGTTACCACCAGCTCTGAAACACTGTCTCGTTACCACCAGCTCTGAAACACTGTCTCGTTACCACCAGCTCTGAAACACTGTCTGTAGACCCTGTCTCGTTACCACCAGCTCTGAAACCCTGTAGACCCTGTCTCGTTACCACCAGCTCTGAAACACTGTCTCGTTACCACCAGCTCTGAAACCCTGTAGACCCTGTCTCGTTACCACCAGCTCTGAAACCCTGTAGACCCTGTCTCGTTACCACCAGCTCTGAAACACTGTCTCGTTACCACCAGCTCTGAAACACTGTCTCGTTACCACCAGCTCTGAAACACTGTCTCATTACCACCAGCTCTGAAACACTGTCTCGTTACCACCAGCTCTGAAACCCTGTAGACCCTGTCTCGTTACCACCAGCTCTGAAACACTGTAGACCCTGTCTCGTTACCACCAGCTCTGAAACACTGTCTCGTTACCACCAGCTCTGAAACCCTGTCTCATTACCACCAGCTCTGAAACACTGTAGACCCTGTCTCGTTACCACCAGCTCTGAAACACTGTCTCGTTACCACCAGCTCTGAAACACTGTCTCGTTACCACCAGCTCTGAAACACTGTCTCGTTACCACCAGCTCTGAAACACTGTCTCGTTACCACCAGCTCTGAAACACTGTCTCATTACCACTAGCTCTGAAACACTGTCTCGTTACCACCAGCTCTGAAACCCTGTAGACCCTGTCTCGTTACCACCAGCTCTGAAACACTGTAGACCCTGTCTCGTTACCACCAGCTCTGAAACACTGTCTCGTTACCACCAGCTCTGAAACACTGTCTCGTTACTGTCTCGTTACCACCAGCTCTGAAACCCTGTCTCATTACCACCAGCTCTGAAACACTGTCTCGTTACCACCAGCTCTGAAACACTGTCTCATTACCACCAGCTCTGAAACACTGTAGACCCTGTCTCGTTACCACCAGCTCTGAAACACTGTCTCGTTACCACCAGCTCTGAAACACTGTCTCGTTACCACCAGCTCTGAAACACTGTCTCGTTACCACCAGCTCTGAAACACTGTCTCGTTACCACCAGCTCTGAAACACTGTCTCGTTACCACCAGCTCTGAAACACTGTCTCTCGTTACCACCAGCTCTGAAACCCTGTAGACCCTGTCTCGTTACCACCAGCTCTGAAACACTGTCTCGTTACCACCAGCTCTGAAACACTGTCTCGTTACCACCAGCTCTGAAACCCTGTAGACCCTGTCTCGTTACCACTAGCTCTGAAACCCTGTAGACCCTGTCTCCTTACCACCAGCTCTGAAACACTGTAGACCCTGTCTCGTTACCACCAGCTCTGAAACACTGTCTCGTTACAACCAGCTCTGAAACACTGTCTCATTACCACCAGCTCTGAAACACTGTAGACCCTGAAACACTGTCTCGTTACCACCAGCTCTGAAACACTGTCTCGTTACCACCAGCTCTGAAACACTGTAGACCCTGTCTCGTTACCACCAGCTCTGAAACACTGTAGACCCTGTCTCGTTACCACCAGCTCTGAAACACTGTAGACCCTGTCTCGTTACCACCAGCTCTGAAACACTGTCTCGTTACCACCAGCTCTGAAACACTGTAGACCCTGTCTCGTTACCACCAGCTCTGAAACACTGTCTCGTTACCACCAGCTCTGAAACACTGTCTCGTTACCACTAGCTCTGAAACACTGTCTCATTACCACCAGCTCTGAAACACTGTCTCGTTACCACCAGCTCTGAAACACTGTCTCGTTACCACCAGCTCTGAAACACTGTCTCGTTACCACCAGCTCTGAAACACTGTCTCGTTACCACCAGCTCTGAAACCCTGTAGACCCTGTCTCGTTACCACCAGCTCTGAAACCCTGTAGACCCTGTCTCGTTACCACCAGCTCTGAAACACTGTCTCGTTACCACCAGCTCTGAAACACTGTCTCGTTACCACCAGCTCTGAAACACTGTCCCTGTCTCGTTACCAGCTCTGAAACACTGTCTCGTTACCACCAGCTCTGAAACACTGTCTCATTACCACTAGCTCTGAAACACTGTCTCGTTACCACCAGCTCTGAAACCCTGTAGACCCTGTCTCGTTACCACCAGCTCTGAAACACTGTAGACCCTGTCTCGTTACCACCAGCTCTGAAACACTGTCTCGTTACCACCAGCTCTGAAACACTGTCTCGTTACCACCAGCTCTGAAACCCTGTCTCATTACCACCAGCTCTGAAACACTGTAGACCCTGTCTCGTTACCACCAGCTCTGAAACACTGTCTCGTTACCACCAGCTCTGAAACACTGTCTGTCTCGTTACCACCAGCTCTGAAACACTGTCTCTGTTACCACCAGCTCTGAAACACTGTCTCGTTACCACCAGCTCTGAAACACTGTCTCATTACCACTAGCTCTGAAACACTGTCTCTCGTTACCACCAGCTCTGAAACCCTGTAGACCCTGTCTCGTTACCACCAGCTCTGAAACACTGTAGACCCCAGCTGAAACACTGTCTCGTTACCACCAGCTCTGAAACACTGTCTCGTTACCACCAGCTCTGAAACCCTGTCTCATTACCACCAGCTCTGAAACACTGTCTCGTTACCACCAGCTCTGAAACACTGTCTCATTACCACCAGCTCTGAAACACTGTAGACCCTGTCTCGTTACCACCAGCTCTGAAACACTGTCTCTCGTTACCACCAGCTCTGAAACACTGTCTCGTTACCACCAGCTCTGAAACACTGTCTCGTTACCACCAGCTCTGAAACACTGTCTCGTTACCACCAGCTCTGAAACACTGTCTCGTTACCACCAGCTCTGAAACACTGTCTCGTTACCACCAGCTCTGAAACCCTGTAGACCCTGTCTCGTTACCACCAGCTCTGAAACACTGTCTCTCGTTACCACCAGCTCTGAAACACTGTCTCGTTACCACCAGCTCTGAAACCCTGTAGACCCTGTCTCGTTACCCAGCTCTGAAACCCTGTAGACCCTGTCTCCTTACCACCAGCTCTGAAACACTGTAGACCCTGTCTCGTTACCACCAGCTCTGAAACACTGTCTCGTTACAACCAGCTCTGAAACACTGTCTCATTACCACCAGCTCTGAAACACTGTAGACCCTGTCTCGTTACCACCAGCTCTGAAACACTGTCTCGTTACCACCAGCTCTGAAACACTGTAGACCCTGTCTCGTTACCACCAGCTCTGAAACACTGTAGACCCTGTCTCGTTACCACCAGCTCTGAAACACTGTAGACCCTGTCTCGTTACCACCAGCTCTGAAACACTGTAGACCCTGTCTCGTTACCACCAGCTCTGAAACACTGTAGACCCTGTCTCGTTACCACCAGCTCTGAAACACTGTAGACCCTGTCTCGTTACCACCAGCTCTGAAACACTGTCTCGTTACCACCAGCTCTGAAACACTGTAGACCCTGTCTCGTTACCACCAGCTCTGAAACACTGTCTCGTTACCACCAGCTCTGAAACACTGTAGACCCTGTCTCGTTACCACCAGCTCTGAAACACTGTCTCGTTACCACCAGCTCTGAAACACTGTCTCGTTACCACCAGCTCTGAAACACTGTCTCGTTACCACTAGCTCTGAAACACTGTCTCGTTACCACCAGCTCTGAAACCCTGTCTCGTTACCACCAGCTCTGAAACACTGTAGACCCTGTCTCGTTACCACCAGCTCTGAAACACAGTCTCGTTACCACCAGCTCTGAAACACAGTCTCGTTACCACCAGCTCTGAAACACAGTCTCGTTACCACCAGCTCTGAAACACAGTCTCGTTACCACCAGCTCTGAAACACAGTCTCGTTACCACCAGCTCTGAAACACAGTCTCGTTACCACCAGCTCTGAAACACTGTCTCGTTACCACTAGGGGGAGCCCTGCCCTATAGGAGGGTATCTCTTCAGGAAGAGGCTTGAGGAGCCCTGCCCTGTCCTATAGGAGGGTATCTCTCCAGGAAGAGGCTTGAGGAGCCCTGCCCTGTCCTATAGGAGGGTATCTCTCCAGGAAGAGGCTTGAGGAGCCCTGCCCTGTCCTATAGGAGGGTATCTCTCCAGGAAGAGGCTTGAGGAGCCCTGCCCTGTCCTATAGGAGGGTATCTCTCCAGGAAGAGGCTTGAGGAGCCCTGCCCTGTCCTATAGGAGGGTATCTCTCCAGGAAGAGGCTTGAGGAGCACTGCCCTGTCCTATAGGAGGGTATCTCTCCAGGAAGAGGCTTGAGGAGCCCTGCCCTGTCCTATAGGAGGGTATCTCTCCAGGAAGAGGCTTGAGGAGCCATGCCCTGTCCTATGAGGGTATCTCTCCAGGAAGAGGCTTGAGGAGCCCTGCCCTGTCCTATAGGAGGGTATCTCTCCAGGAAGAGGCTTGAGGAGCCCTGCCCTGTCCTATAGGAGGGTATCTCTCCAGGAAGAGGCTTGAGGAGCCATGCCCTGTCCTATATGAGGGTATCTCTCCAGGAAGAGGCTTGAGGAGCCCTGCCCTGTCCTATAGGAGGGTATCTCTCCAGGAAGAGGCTTGAGGAGCCCTGCCCTGTCCTATAGGAGGGTATCTCTCCAGGAAGAGGCTTGAGGAGCCCTGCCCTGTCCTATAGGAGGGTATCTTTCCAGGAAGAGGCTTGAGGAGCCCTGCTGTAGGAAAAGCTAACTAATCCTACTTTGTGTATTTCAGGTAAATTAACAACCCAATGTTTAATCCCGTTTTGTCCACCTGCGTGTCCTGTTGGCGTCTGGACAAAAAAAAACACACGGTCTGGTCCACGTGTTAGTTCAACACTGTGGCGGCGGTTTGTACGGGCAAGTGCACCGCCCTGTAACGGACACGCAACGTCTTCGGTTATATCACATGATCTGGAATGAACTGTAGGCAGGTTTAACATCCGCTCAGTGGTGCGTTACAAATCCCTGAAGGTACAGAAATGATACAATACCTGTTGACAGGGCTGACGGAAATGATCCCACTAAACTAGAATCATCTTTTCATAATCTACAGCGCATGCCGGAAAAGGGTTTCATGTTAAATCATTCTGTGTGTGACTCCTGGTATTTTTGATCCAAGTAGCAACATAAGTCAGTAAATGTCATCGAGGTAAAGTTGGTTTTGTATTTCACACGTTCTGACATTCACCAGACATTCACCAGACATTCACCAGACATTCACCAGACATTCACCAGACATTCACCAGTCATTCACCAGACATTCACCAGACATTCACCAGACATTCACCAGACATTCACCAGACATTCACCAGACATTCAACAGACATTCACCAGACATTCACCAGACATTCAGACATTCACCAGACATTCACCAGACATTCAGACATTCACCAGACATTCACCAGACATTCTGACATTCACCAGACATTCACCAGACATTCACCAGACATTCTGACATTCACCAGACATTCACCAGACATTCACCAGACATTCACCAGACATTCTGACATTCACCAGACATTCACCAGACATTCACCAGACATTCACCAGACATTCTGACATTCACCAGACATTCTGACATTCACCAGACATTCACCAGACATTCACCAGACATTCACCAGACATTCTGACATTCACCAGACATTCACCAGACATTCTGACATTCACCAGACATTCTGACATTCACCAGACATTCTGACATTCACCAGACATTCACCAGACATTCAACAGACATTCTGACATTCACCAGACATTCTGACATTCACCAGACATTCACCAGACATTCAACAGACATTCAACAGACATTCAACAGACATTCAACAGACATTCACCAGACATTCACCAGACATTCACCAGACATTCAACAGACATTCAACAGACATTCAACAGACATTCAACAGACATTCACCAGACATTGACATTCAACAGACATTCACCAGACATTCACCAGACATTCACCAGACATTCACCAGACATTCTGACATTCACCAGACATTCACCAGACATTCACCAGACATTCACCAGACATTCACCAGACATTCAACAGACATTCACCAGACATTCAACAGACATTCAACAGTCATTCAGACATTCACCAGACATTCTGACATTCACCAGACATTCTGACATTCACCAGACATTCAACAGACATTCACCAGACATTCTGACATTCACCAGACATTCTGACATTCAACAGACATTCACCAGACATTCAACAGACATTCAACAGTCATTCAGACATTCTGACATTCACCAGACATTCACCAGACATTCACCAGACATTCACCAGACATTCACCAGACATTCACCAGACATTCACCAGACATTCACCAGACATTCACCAGACATTCAACAGTCATTCAGACATTCACCAGACATTCTGACATTCACCAGACATTCTGACATTCACCAGACATTCAACAGACATTCACCAGACATTCTGACATTCACCAGACATTCTGACATTCAACAGACATTCACCAGACATTCAACAGACATTCAACAGTCATTCAGACATTCACCAGACATTCTGACATTCACCAGACATTCTGACATTCACCAGACATTCTGACATTCACCAGACATTCTGACATTCACCAGACATTCTGACATTCACCAGACATTCTGACATTCACCAGACATTCACCAGACATTCTGACATTCACCAGACATTCTGACATTCACCAGACATTCAACAGACATTCACCAGACATTGACATTCAACAGACATTCACCAGACATTCAACAGACATTCACCAGACATTCACCAGACATTCAGACATTCACCAGACATTCTGACATTCAACAGACATTCAGCAGACATTCAACAGACATTCACCAGACATTCACCAGACATTCACCAGACATTCACCAGACATTCACCAGACATTCAGACATTCAACAGACATTCACCAGACATTCAGACATTCTGACATTCACCAGACATCCACCAGACATTCAACAGTCATTCACCAGTCATTCACCAGACATTCACCAGACATTCACCAGACATTCACCAGACATTCAACAGATATTCACCAGACATTCAACAGACATTCAACAGACATTCAACAGACATTCAACAGACATTCAGACATTCACCAGACATTCAGACATTCACCAGACATTCAACAGACATTCAGACATTCACCAGACATTCACCAGACATTCAGACATTCACCAGACATTCACCAGACATTCACCAGACATTCACCAGACATTCAACAGACATTCACCAGACATTCAACAGACATTCACCAGACATTCAACAGACATTCACCAGACATTCACCAGACATACAGACATTCACCAGACATACAGACATTCACCAGACATTCAACAGTCATTCAACAGACATTCAACAGTCATTCACCAGTCATTCACCGGACATTCAACTGACATTCACCAGACATACAGACATTCACCAGACATACAGACATTCACCAGACATACAGACATTCACCAGACATACAGACATTCACCAGACATACAGACATTCACCAGACATACAGACATTCACCAGACATACAGACATTCACCAGACATACAGACATTCACCAGACATTCACCAGACATACAGACATTCACCAGACATACAGACATTCACCAGACATTCAGACATTCAACAGACATTCACCAGACATTCAGACATTCTGACATTCACCAGACATTCACCAGACATACAGACATTCACCAGACATACAGACATTCACCAGACATTCAGACATTCAACAGACATTCACCAGACATTCAGACATTCTGACATTCACCAGACATCCACCAGACATTCAACAGTCATTCACCAGTCATTCACCAGACATTCACCAGACATTCACCAGACATTCACCAGACATTCAACAGATATTCACCAGACATTCAACAGACATTCAACAGACATT
Source organism: Oncorhynchus gorbuscha (assembly GCF_021184085.1). Lineage (NCBI taxonomy): Eukaryota > Metazoa > Chordata > Actinopteri > Salmoniformes > Salmonidae > Oncorhynchus > Oncorhynchus gorbuscha. Next base: position 243,325 of record NW_025745430.1, read on the forward strand.
CAACAGACATTCAACAGACATTCAGACATTCACCAGACATTCAGACATTCACCAGACATTCAACAGACATTCAGACATTCACCAGACATTCACCAGACATTCAGACATTCAGACATTCACCAGACATTCAACAGACATTCACCAGACATTCAACAGACATTCACCAGACATTCACCAGACATTCACCAGACATACAGACATTCACCAGACATACAGACATTCACCAGACATTCAACAGTCATTCAACAGACATTCAACAGTCATTCACCAGTCATTCACCGGACATTCAACTGACATTCACCAGACATACAGACATTCACCAGACATACAGACATTCACCAGACATACAGACATTCACCAGACATACAGACATTCACCAGACATACAGACATTCACCAGACATTCAGACATTCAACAGACATTCACCAGACATTCAGACATTCTGACATTCACCAGACATCCACCAGACATTCAGACATTCAACTGACATTCACCAGACATACAGACATTCACCAGACATACAGACATTCACCAGACATACAGACATTCACCAGACATACAGACATTCACCAGACATACAGACATTCACCAGACATACAGACATTCACCAGACATACAGACATTCACCAGACATACAGACATTCACCAGACATTCACCAGACATACAGACATTCACCAGACATACAGACATTCACCAGACATTCACCAGACATACAGACATTCACCAGACATTCACCAGACATACAGACATTCACCAGACATACAGACATTCACCAGACATTCACCAGACATACAGACATTCACCAGACATTCACCAGACATTCACCAGACATTCACCAGACATTCACCAGACATTCACCAGACATTCAACCGTCATTCAACCGTCATTCAACCGTCATTCACCAAAAGCCATTTAAAAATGTAAAAATCAACTAATTCACCGTTTGTCACAGAAACATCAAACTAGGTCTGATTATTCTATAAAATGTCTAGTATAATTTTACAACTTTTGTTTCAAGGGAAAAATTCCCGTTTTGATTTGATAGAAATTCATAAAAGCTCAAATATTGAATTTGAAGATGTAGAAATAAATAACTAATTCAGTGATTGTCTCAGAAAAAAAGGGAAAATATGCATTTAGCTTTAAAATAAATGTTAATTTCAATGCAATTTGTTCTATAGGAAATTAGACAATGTTTACATAAAACTGTACAACGTTTACCATCTTAAATTGTATGCCAAATCCATTTTGTATATATATTTGTATTTGTGTTTGTATTTTTAGTGCAACAGTTCTGCATTTTAAAGTAGTTACAAGGCACAACGGTTCTGCATTTTAAAGTAGTTACAAGGCACAACGGTTCTGCATTTTAAAGTAGTTACAAGGCACAACGGTTCTGCATTTTAAAGTAGTTACAAGGCACAACGGTTCTGCATTTTAAAGTAGTTACAAGGCACAACGGTATTGTATTTATAAGTCTCTAATTTAACAGCAGAGGCCCCTTTTCCAATCATTTTCTATGTTGGCTTTGTTGAAGTCCTTCGTTGTCATCTGCAGCTAAATGGAACCATCTCTGTGACAAACAGCCAATTAGTTATTGATTTATAACGCTTTAAAATGGCATTTTATAGATTGTGTGTATTTCTATCAAGTCACAACGGGAATTTCTACTCAGAACAAAAAAAAAGTTGTAAAAGTATACTAGACATTTATAAACTAAAACAGCTTAAGGATTCTGTGACTAAAGGTGAATTAGTTATTGATTTTTACATATTAAAATGGCTTTTCGGCGAATGTCTGATGAATGTGTGAATATAAAACCCTACTTTACTTCGGTGCAAAAGTTTTCCAATGTTTTCTCATAAAACAGAATAACTACACGTGGCCTAAGCAGCACACGCAGATCATATTACATCTGCTACTGTTGTTTCAGTTTAGTTTAACATATCTACTGCAGGTTGTTAATCATTTAGAAAACAAGACGAGTCCAGAACTGGAACTGAAGCGTCCTTTATTAAATCCGGTAAAACGGACGAGACGACCGGAAGGACGGAAACATTCCGCGCGATTGATTCTCAACTCACCTGGACACAAGTCCTTGATAGCTGATAAAACAACGTTCGTTTGAGTTAGAGACTGTTTTATAACTTCTTTTGACCGAAACACAACATGAACAATGACATTATCCTTCTACGAACAATGACGTTTGAACCTTACCGTGTGTAGAAACGTTCCCGTAGTGGTTTGAATAAGAGACAATTTACGCTCAGGTGCCTCTGGCACAAAACTTCCTCAACTCCATGCTGACAGGGTACTGCGCATGCTCAAACAGAGTCCTCCTGCGGCATTCAATCAAATCAGTAGTCCGACATGAAAAAAAATGTAGGAATTAAAATAGTGAGAAAACGAAAGTAAGTCCTCTGTCATATCCTTCTTCTCCCCCGATTACAAGGAAGTGAATGTGTAAAAGACAGAACATATTTCAATCTATACTCAGGGAACAAGAAGCGGTCATTTAGATGGCTATCTGACATCTCCATGTGTTGTCTCAGGGGACAAGAAGGGCTCATTTAGATATCTGACATCTACATGTGTTGTCTCAGGGAACAAGAAGGGCTCATTTAGATATCTGACATCTACATGTGTTGTCTCAGGGAACAAGAAGGGGTCATTTAGATATCTGACATCTCCATCTGTTGTAGTTACATGCTGTCTCAAGGGACAAGAAGGGGTCATTTAGATATCTGACATCTCCATGTGTTGTCTCAGGGAACAAGAAGGGCTCATTTAGATATCTGAAATGTCCATGTGTTGTCTCAAGGGACAAGAAGGGCTCATTTAGATATCTGAAATGTCCATGTGTTGTCTCAGGGGACAAGAAGGGCTCATTTAGATATCTGACATCTCCATGTGTTGTCTCAGGGGACAAGAAGGGCTCATTTAGATATCTGACATCTCCATCTGTTGCAGTTACATGCTGTCTCAAGGGACAACGTACTCAGCATGACTTCAGGTTTCCTGAATCATTATATTTGTGGTAAAAGAGTTTGTTGATGAAAGCAGGAAGTGTTCTATGACCAATGATGAGGAAGCCCTCAATAGGCTCCAGTGTATTTCATAATGACTTTTTTATTTTTATGTTCTATTTGTTTTCTATTGTGTTATTGACTGTACGTTTGTTTGCGTAACTCTGTGTTTGTGTCGCACTAGGATCAATACCTCTGTTCTCCGTTGTATAGGATCTCTACCTCTGTTCTCCGTTATATAGGATCAATACCATACCTCTACCTCTGTTCTCCATTATGTAGGATCAATACCTCTGTTCTCCGTTGTATAGGATCTCTACCTCTGTTCTCCGTTATATAGGATCAATACCATAACTCTACCTCTGTTCTCCATTATATAGGATCAATACCATAACTACCTCTGTTCTCCATTATATAGGATCAATACCATAACTACCTCTGTTCTCCATTATATAGGATCAATACCATAACTCTACCTCTGTTCTCCATTATATAGGATCAATACCATATCTCTACCTCTGTTCTCCATTATATAGGATCTCTACCTCTGTTCTCCGTTATATAGGATCAATACCATAACTCTACCTCTGTTCTCCATTATATAGGATCAATACCATAACTCTACCTCTGTTCTCCGTTATATAGGATCAATACCATAACTCTACCTCTGTTCTCCATTATATAGGATCAATACCATAACTCTACCTCTGTTCTCCATTATATAGGATCAATACCATAACTCTACCTCTGCTCTCCATTATATAGGATCAATACCATAACTCTACCTCTGTTCTCCATTATATAGGATCAATACCATAACTCTACCTCTGTTCTCCATTATATAGGATCAATACCATAACTCTACCTCTGTTCTCCATTATATAGGATCAATACCATAACTCTACCTCTGTTCTCCATTATATAGGATCAATACCATAACTCTACCTCTGTTCTCCATTATATAGGATCTCTACCTCTGTTCTCCGTTATATAGGATCAATACCATAACTCTACCTCTGTTCTCCATTATATAGGATCAATACCATAACTCTACCTCTGTTCTCCGTTATATAGGATCAATACCATAACTCTACCTCTGTTCTCCATTATATAGGATCAATACCATAACTCTACCTCTGTTCTCCATTATATAGGATCTCTACCTCTGTTCTCCATTATATAGGATCAATACCATAACTCTACCTCTGTTCTCCATTATATAGGATCAATACCATAACTCTACCTCTGTTCTCCATTATATAGGATCAATACCATAACTCTACCTCTGTTCTCCATTATATAGGATCAATACCATATCTCTACCTCTGTTCTCCATTATATAGGATCTCTACCTCTGTTCTCCTTTATATAGGATCAATACCATACCTCTACCTCTGTTCTCCATTATATAGGATCAATACCATATCTACCTCTGTTCTCCATTATATAGGATCAATACCATACCTCTACCTCTGTTCTCCATTATATAGGATCAATACCTCTGTTCTCCATTATATAGGATCAATACCTCTGTTCTCCATTATATAGGATCAATACCATACCTCTACCTCTGTTCTCCTTTATATAGGATCAATACCATATCTCTACCTCTGTTCTCCGTTATATAGGATCAATATCATAACTCTACCTCTGTTCTCCATTATATAGGATCAATACCATAACTCTACCTCTGTTCTCCGTTATATAGGATCAATACCATAACTCTACCTCTGTTCTCCATTATATAGGATCAATACCATATCTCTACCTCTGTTCTCCATTATATAGGATCAATACCTCTGTTCTCCATTATATAGGATCAATACCATAACTCTACCTCTGTTCTCCTTTATATAGGATCAATACCATATCTCTACCTCTGTTCTCCATTATATAGGATCAATACCTCTGTTCTCCATTATATAGGATCAATACCATACCTCTACCTCTGTTCTCCATTATATAGGATCAATACCTCTGTTCTCCATTATATAGGATCAATACCATAACTCTACCTCTGTTCTCCATTATATAGGATCAATACCATACCTCTACCTCTGTTCTCCATTATATAGGATCAATACCTCTGTTCTCCATTATATAGGATCAATACCATATCTACCTCTGTTCTCCATTATATAGGATCAATACCATAACTCTACCTCTGTTCTCCATTATATAGGATCAATACCTCTGTTCTCCATTATATAGGATCAATACCATAACTCTACCTCTGTTCTCCATTATATAGGATCAATACCTCTGTTCTCCATTATATAGGATCAATACCATTACTCTACCTCTGTTCTCCGTTATATAGGATCAATACCATAACTCTACCTCTGTTCTCCATTATATAGGATCAATACCATAACTCTACCTCTGTTCTCCATTATATAGGATCAATACCATAACTCTACCTCTGTTCTGCATTATATAGGATCAATACCATAACTACCTCTGTTCTCCATTATATAGGATCAATACCATAACTCTACCTCTGTTCTCCATTATATAGGATCAATACCATATCTCTACCTCTGTTCTCCATTATATAGGATCAATACCATAACTCTACCTCTGTTCTCCATTATATAGGATCAATACCATAACTCTACCTCTGTTCTCCATTATATAGGATCAATACCATAACTCTACCTCTGTTCTCCATTATATAGGATCAATACCATAACTCTACCTCTGTTCTCCATTATATAGGATCAATACCATATCTCTACCTCTGTTCTCCATTATATAGGATCTCTACCTCTGTTCTCCTTTATATAGGATCAATACCATACCTCTACCTCTGTTCTCCATTATATAGGATCAATACCATATCTACCTCTGTTCTCCATTATATAGGATCAATACCATACCTCTACCTCTGTTCTCCATTGTATAGGATCAATACCTCTGTTCTCCATTATATAGGATCAATACCTCTGTTCTCCATTATATAGGATCAATACCATACCTCTACCTCTGTTCTCCTTTATATAGGATCAATACCATATCTCTACCTCTGTTCTCCGTTATATAGGATCAATATCATAACTCTACCTCTGTTCTCCATTATATAGGATCAATACCATAACTCTACCTCTGTTCTCCATTATATAGGATCAATACCATAACTCTACCTCTGTTCTCCTTTATATAGGATCAATACCATAACTCTACCTCTGTTCTCCTTTATATAGGATCAATACCATATCTCTACCTCTGTTCTCCATTATATAGGATCAATACCTCTGTTCTCCATTATATAGGATCAATACCATACCTCTACCTCTGTTCTCCATTATATAGGATCAATACCTCTGTTCTCCATTATATAGGATCAATACCATAACTCTACCTCTGTTCTCCATTATATAGGATCAATACCATACCTCTACCTCTGTTCTCCATTATATAGGATCAATACCTCTGTTCTCCATTATATAGGATCAATACCATATCTACCTCTGTTCTCCATTATATAGGATCAATACCATAACTCTACCTCTGTTCTCCATTATATAGGATCAATACCTCTGTTCTCCATTATATAGGATCAATACCATAACTCTACCTCTGTTCTCCATTATATAGGATCAATACCTCTGTTCTCCATTATATAGGATCAATACCATTACTCTACCTCTGTTCTCCGTTATATAGGATCAATACCATAACTCTACCTCTGTTCTCCATTATATAGGATCAATACCATAACTCTACCTCTGTTCTCCATTATATAGGATCAATACCATAACTCTACCTCTGTTCTGCATTATATAGGATCAATACCATAACTACCTCTGTTCTCCATTATATAGGATCAATACCATAACTCTACCTCTGTTCTCCATTATATAGGATCAATACCATATCTCTACCTCTGTTCTCCATTATATAGGATCAATACCATAACTCTACCTCTGTTCTCCATTATATAGGATCAATACCATAACTCTACCTCTGTTCTCCATTATATAGGATCAATACCTCTGTTCTCCATTATATAGGATCAATACCTCTGTTCTCCATTATATAGGATCAATACCATAACTCTACCTCTGTTCTCCATTATATAGGATCAATACCATAACTCTACCTCTGTTCTCTGTTGTATAGGATCAATACCTCTGTTCTCCATTATATAGGATCAATACCTCTGTTCTCCATTATATAGGATCAATACCATAACTCTACCTCTGTTCTCCTTTATATAGGATCAATACCTCTGTTCTCCTTTATATAGGATCAATACCATAACTCTACCTCTGTTCTCCATTATATAGGATCAATACCTCTGTTCTCCATTATATAGGATCAATACCATAACTCTACCTCTGTTCTCCATTATATAGGATCAATACCTCTGTTCTCCATTATATAGGATCAATACCTATCTGTTCTCCATTATATAGGATCTACCTCTGTTCTCCATTATATAGGATCAATACCTCTGTTCTCCATTATATAGGATCAATACCATAACTAGTTCTCCATTATATAGGATCAATACCATACCTCTACCTCTGTTCTCCATTATATAGGATCAATACCATACCTCTACCTCTGTTCTCCATTATATAGGATCAATACCTCTGTTCTCCGTTATATAGGATCAATACCATACCTCTACCTCTGTTCTCCATTATATAGGATCAATACCATACCTCTACCTCTGTTCTCCATTATATAGGATCAATAACCTACCTCTGTTCTCCATTATACTACCTCTGTTCTCCATTATATAGGATCAATACCATAACTCTACCTCTGTTCTCCATTATATAGGATCAATACCATACTACCTCTGTTCTCCATTATATAGGATCAATATACCTCTGTTCTCCATTATATAGGATTATATAGGATCAATACCTCTGTTCTCCATTATATAGGATCAATACCATACCTCTACCTCTGTTCTCCATACCATACTCTACCTCTGTTCTCCATTATATAGGATCAATACCATAACTCTACCTCTGTTCTCCATTATATAGGATCAATACCATAACTCTACCTCTGTTCTCCATTATATAGGATCAATACCATAACTCTACCTCTGTTCTCCATTATATAGGATCAATACCATAACTCTACCTCTGTTCTCCATTATATAGGATCAATACCTCTGTTCTCCATTATATAGGATCAATACCATAACTCTACCTCTGTTCTCCATTATATAGGATCAATACCTCTGTTCTCCATTATATAGGATCAATACCATAACTCTACCTCTGTTCTCCATTATATAGGATCAATACCATAACTACCTCTGTTCTCCATTATATAGGATCAATACCATAACTCTACCTCTGTTCTCCATTATATAGGATCAATACTAACTCTACCTCTGTTCTCCATTATATAGGATCAATACCATAACTCTACCTCTCTGTTCTCCATTATATAGGATCAATACCATAACTCTACCTCTGTTCTCCATTATATAGGATCAATACCATACCTCTACAATACTCTGTTCTCCATTATATAGGATCAATACCATAACTCTACCTCTGTTCTCCATTATATAGGATCAATACCATAACTCTACCTCTGTTCTCCATTATATAGGATCAATACCATAACTCTACCTCTGTTCTCCATTATATAGGATCAATACCATAACTCTACCTCTGTTCTCCATTATACAATACCTACTCCATTATATAGGATCTGTTCTCCATTATATAGGATCAATACCATAACTCTACCTCTGTTCTCCATTATATAGGATCAATACCATAACTCTACCTCTGTTCTCCATTATATAGGATCAATACCATACTCCATTATATAGGATCTACCTCTGTTCTCCATTATATAGGATCAATACCATATCTCTACCTCTGTTCTCCATTATATAGGATCAATACCATAACTCTACCTCTGTTCTCCATTATATAGGATCAATACCATAACTCTACCTCTGTTCTCCATTATATAGGATCAATACCATAACTCTACCTCTGTTCTCCATTATATAGGATCAATACCATAACTCTACCTCTGTTCTCCATTATATAGGATCAATACCATAACTCTTACAATACTCTGTTCTCCGTTATATAGGATCAATACCTCTGTTCTCCATAACTCTACCTCTGTTATATAGGATCAATACCATAACTACCTCTGTTCTCCATTATATAGGATCAATACCATAACTCTACCTCTGTTCTCCGTTATATAGGATCAATACCATAACTACCTCTGTTCTCCATTATATAGGAATCAATACCATAACTCTACCTCTGTTCTCCATTATATAGGATCAATACCATAACTCTACCTCTGTTCTCCATTATATAGGATCAATACCATAACTCTACCTCTGTTCTCCGTTATATAGGATCAATACCATAACTACCTCTGTTCTCCATTATATAGAATCAATACCATAACTCTACCTCTGTTCTCCATTATATAGAATCAATACCATAACTCTACCTCTGTTCTCCATTATATAGGATCAATACCATAACTCTACCTCTGTTCTCCGTTATATAGGATCAATACCATAACTACCTCTGTTCTCCATTATATAGGATCAATACCATAACTACCTCTGTTCTCCATTATATAGGATCAATACCATAACTCTACCTCTGTTCTCCATTATATAGGATCGATACCATAACTACCTCTGTTCTCCATTATATAGGATCAATACCATAACTCTACCTCTGTTCTCCATTATATAGGATCAATACCTCTGTTCTCCATTATATAGGATCAATACCTCTGTTCTCCATTATATAGGATCAATACCTCTGTTCTCCATTGTATAGGATCAGATCCCACATCTGTCTGCCCCTTATACCATATATAGGGAATAGGGCTCTGGTCTATAGTAGTACACTATATAGGGAATAGGGCCCTGTCTATAGTAGTGTACTATATAGGGAATAAGGCTCTGGTCTAAAGTAGTGTACTATATAGGGAATAGGGCTCTGGTCTATAGTAGTGTACTATATAGGGAATAGGGCTCTGGTCTATAGTAGTGCACTATATAGGGAATAGGGCTCTGGTCTATAGTAGTGCACTATATAGGGAATAGGGCTCTGGTCTAAAGTAGTGTACTATATAGGGAAGAGGGCCCTGGTCTATAGTAGTGCACTATATAGGGAATAGGGCCCTGGTCTATAGTAGTGCACTATATAGGGAATAGGGCTCTGGTCTATAGTAGTGCACTATATAGGAAATAGGGCTCTGGTCTAAAGTAGTGTACTATATAGGGAATAGGGCTCTGGTCTAAAGTAGTGCACTATATAGGGAATATGGCTCTGGTCAAAAGTAGTGCACTATATAGGGAATATGGCTCTGGTCTAAAGTAGTGCACTATATAGGGAATAGGGCTCTGGTCTATAGTAGTGCACTATATAGGGAATAGGGCTCTGGTCTAAAGTAGTGTACTATATAGGGAATAGGGCTCTGGTCTAAAGTAGTGCACTATATAGGGAATATGGCTCTGGTCAAAAGTAGTGCACTATATAGGGAATATGGCTCTGGTCTAAAGTAGTGCACTATATAGGGAATAGGGTGACATTTGGGATGCAGCGGTGAGTCGGTACTAGTTGATGCCCCCTTAGCTGGGTTAAGAAAGTTCAAAAACCCCTGAAAGCATTTTGAGACTGCAGGCTGAATCAGAGACAGACAGACAGACAGACAGACAGACAGACAGACAGACAGACAGACAGACAGACAGACAGACAGACAGACAGACAGACAGACAGACAGACAGACAGACAGACAGACAGACAGACAGACAGACAGACAGACAGACAGACAGACAGACAGACAGACAGACAGACAGACAGACAGACAGACAGACAGACGAGCTATCATCAGACACTTCTCATAACCAATGTAGTGTAGTAGAGACCCCTAAAACCCTTCATCAGACACTTCTCATAACCAATGTAGTGTAGTAGAGACCCCTAAACCCTTCATCAGACACTTCTCATAACCAATGTAGACCCCTAAAAACTTCATCATAACGTCGTCTGGCCGTCCTCTGTCCTCTTCAGAATAACGTCGTCTGGCCGTCCTCTGTCCTCTTCAGAATAACGTCGTCTGGCCGTCCTCTGTCCTCTTCAGAGTAACGTCGTCTGGCCTTCCTCTGTCCTCTTCAGAATAACGTCGTCTGTCCTCTTCAGAATAACGTCGTCTGGCCGTCCTCTGTCCTCTTCAGA
>NW_025745430.1:257055-259555 GCF_021184085.1 Oncorhynchus gorbuscha
AGAGAGAGAGAGAGAGAGGGTTGGATTAAAGAGAGAGAGAGGGTTGGCTTAAAGAGAGAGAGAGGCTGGATTAAAGAGAGACAGAGAGAGAGAGGGTTGGATTAAAGAGAGAGAGAGGGTTGGATTAAAGAAGAGAGAGAGAGAGGGGTTGGATTAAAGAGAGAGAGAGGTTGGATTAAAGAGAGAGAGAGAGATAGGGTTGGATTAAAGAGAGAGAGAGAGAGAGAGAGAGAGAGAGAGGGTTGGATTAAAGAGAGAGAGAGAGAGAGAGAGAGGGTTGGATTAAAGAGAGAGAGAGGGGTTGGATTAAAGAGAGAGAGAGAGAGAGAGGTTGGTTTAAAGAGAGAAAGAGGAGAGAGGGTTGGATTAAAGAGAGAGAGAGGGGTTGGATTAAAGAGAGAGAGAGAGAGAGAGAGGGTTGGATTAAAGAGAGAGAGAGAGAGAGAGGGTTGGATTAAAGAGAGAGAGAGAGAGAGGGTTGGATTAAAGAGAGAGGAGAGAGGGGTTGGATTAAAGAGAGAGAGAGAGAGAGGGTTGGATTAAAGAGAGAGGAGAGAGGGGTTGGATTAAAGAGAGAGGGAGAGAGAGGGTTGGATTAAAGAGAGAGGTTGGATTAAAGAGAGAGGGATAGAGAGGGTTGGATTAAAGAGAGAGAGGGACAGATAGAGGTTTGGATTAAAGAGAGAGAGAGAGAGAGAGAGAGGTTGGATTAAAGAAAGAGAGAGGAGAGAGAGGTTGGATTAAAGAGAGAGAGAGAGGGTTGGATTAAAGAGAGAGGGAGAGAGAGGGTTGGATTAAAGAAGAGAGGGTTGGATTCAAGAGAGAGAGAGAGAGGGTTGGATTAAAGAGAGAGAGAGTTGGATTAAAGAGAGAGAGGGAGAGAGAGGGTTGGATTAAAGAGAGAGAGATGGTTGGATTAAAGAGAGAGAGAGGGTTGGATTAAAGAGAGAGAGAGGCTTGGATTAAAGAGAGACAGAGAGAGAGGGTTGGATTAAAGAGAGAGAGAGAGAGAGGGTTGGATTAAAGAGAGAGAGAGGGTTGGCTTAAAGAGAGAGAGAGGCTTGGATTAAAGAGAGACAGAGGAGAGAGGGTTGGATTAAAGAGAGAGAGAGAGAGAGGGTTGGATTAAAGAGAGAGAGAGAGAGAGAGAGAGGGTTGGATTAAAGAGAGAGAGGGGTTGGATTAAAGAGAGAGAGAGAGAGAGAGAGAGAGGGTTGGATTAAAGAGAGAGAGAGGGGTTGGATTAAAGAGAGAGAGAGGGTTGGTTTAAAGAGAAAGAGGGAGAGAGAGGGTTGGATTAAAGAGAGAGAGAGAGAGAGAGGGTTGGATTAAAGAGAGAGAGAGGTTGGATTAAAGAGAGAGAGGAGAGAGAGGGTTGGATTAAAGAGAGAGAGAGAGAGAGGTTGGATTAAAGAGAGAGAGAGGGGGTTGGATTAAAGAGAGAGAGAGAGAGAGGGTTGGTTTAAAGAGAGAGAGAGAGAGAGAGGGTTGGATTAAAGAGAGAGAGAGAGAGAGGGTTGGATTAAAGAGAGAGGGAGAGAGAGGGTTGGATTAAAGAGAGAGAGAGAGAGTTGGATTAAAGAGAGAGAGAGAGAGGGGTTGGATTAAAGAGAGAGAGAGAGAGAGAGTTGGATTAAAGAGAGAGAGAGAGAGAGGTTGGATTAAAGAGAGAGGGGGTTGGATTAAAGAGAGAAAGAGAGAGGGGTTGGATTAAAGAGAGAGAGAGAGTTGGATTAAAGAGAAGAAGAGAGAGAGAGATGGTTGTATTAAAGAGAAGAGAGAGAGGGTTGGATTAAAGAGTGAAAGAGAGAGAGAGGGTTGGATTAAAGAGAGAAAGAGAGAGAGAGTTGGATTAAAGAGAGAGAGGGTTGGATTAAAGAGAGAAAGAGAGAGGGTTGGATTAAAGAGAGAGAGAGAGAGAGAGAGGTTGGATTAAAGAGAAGAAGAGAGGGGGTTGGATTAAAGAGATAAGAGAGAGAGAGGGTTGGATTAAAGAGAGAAAGAGAGGGTTGGATTAAAGAAGAGAGAGAGAGGGGGTTGGATTAAAGAGAGAGGGTTGGATTAAAGACAAGAAGAGAGAGGGTTGGATTAAAGAGAGAGATAGGGTTGGATTAAAGAGAAGAAGAGAGAGATGGTTGTATTAAAGAGAAGAGAGAGAGGGTTGGATTAAAGAGATAGAGGGAGAGAGAGGGTTGGATTAAAGAGAGAGAGAGAGGGTTGGATTAAAGAGAGGGAGAGGTTTGGATTAAAGAGAAAAGAGAGAGAGAGGTTGGATTAAAGAGAGAGAGAGAGAGAGGTTGGATTAAAGAGAGAGAGAGAGAGAGAGGTTGGATTAAAGAGAGAGAGAGGGTTGGATTAAAGAGAGAGGATTAAAGAGAGAGAGAGAGAGTTGGATTAAAGAGAGAGAGAGGAGAGATGGTTGGATTAAAGAGAGAGAGAGGGTTGGTTTAAAGAGAGAAAGAGGGAGAGAGAGGGTTGGATTAAAGAGAGAGAGAGAGAG
>NW_025745430.1:264555-292055 GCF_021184085.1 Oncorhynchus gorbuscha
CTCAGTACTGGGCTTCCTCTCAGTACTGGGCTTCCCCTCAGTACCGGGCTTCCCCTCAGTACCGGGCTTCCCCTCAGGACCGGGCTTCCCCTCAGGACCGGGCTTCCCCTCAGTACCGGGCTTCCCCTCAGGACCGGGCTTCCCCTCTGTCCCGAGCTGCCCCTCTGTCCCGGGCTGCCCCTCTGTCCCGAGCTGCCCCTCAGTCCCGGGCTGCCCCTCTGTCCCGAGCTGCCCCTCTGTCCCGAGCTGCCCCTCTGTCCCGGGCTGCCCCTCTGTCCCGAGCTGCCCCTCTGTCCCGGGCTGCCCCTCTGTCCCGAGCTGCTTCTCTGTCCCGAGCTGCTCCTCAGTTATGTGGGGATCTGGGTGAGGACTATTAGGCCATGGTCGGCGGAGAAGGTGGATTATCCCAGGATGCGAAGGGGAGGAAATAGGACATTAATGGAGTGGGGTCCACGTCCCGAGCCAGAAACGCCACCATGGACAGACGCCCACCCGGACCGTCCCTATGCTCTTGAGGTGCGTCCGGGAGTCCGCACCTTAGGGGGGGGGGGGTGTTCTGTCACGCCTTGGTCATTGTATTTTGTGTTTTTGTTATATGTTTGGGTAGGCCAGGGTGTGTCATGGGTTTATATGTTGTGTTTCGTATTGGGGTTTTATTAGCATTGGGATTGTGTATGATTAGGGGTGTGTCTAGTTAGGCTTGGCTGCCTGAGGCGGTTCTCAATTCGAGTCAGGTGATTCTCGTTGTCTCGGATTGGGAACCGTATTTAGGCAGCCTGAGTTCGCGTTGTATTTTGTGGGTGTTTGTTCCTTCTCTGTGTAGTGTTCACCAGATAGGCTGTAATAGGTTTCATGTTCCGTTTGTTGTTTTTGTATTTAGTTCAGTTATTTCATGTACCGCGATACTTTCATTAAAGTCATGAGTAACCTACACGCTGCATTTCGGTCCGACTTTCTTCATTCAACAGACGAACGCCGTTACAGTTACGTTATGAACCGCTATTTTTTTCGTTGATCACACAGTCTTCATAGATCGATATGGTCAAAGGTAATGAATGTTTTATATTTTATTTGTGCGTTTTGTGTAGCGCCGACTATGCTAATTATTTTGTTTACGTCCCCTGCGGGTCTTTTGGGGTGTTACATGCTATCAGATAATAGCTTCTCATGCTTTCGCCGAAAAGCATTTTAAAAATCTGACTTGTTGCCTGGATTCACAACGAGTGTAGCTTTAATTCAATACCCTGCATGTGTATTTTAATGAACGTTTGAGTTTGATTTTAACCACTTCCGGTTGCTCCAGGAAGCTTAGAATCGACATGGGTAGACCTCATAGTGGTCTGATGGACTGTCATAGAAGACAGGTTCATTAGGCATTCATAACCCATATAGACTTCAGGTTGAATTTAGAGGTGCAGGCAATGTATTCCTATGGGGAGAGAAGTCAATGCAAACTGTTTGAAGTAAACACCTTATTTTAACTATTAAGGGTTAATGCCACACGGTCAAGGTTAGGCTTGCACGGATCGGGAGGACCTTAGGAATGTACCTGAGGTCGAATTGTGCTTCTCACCTTAACGGTTCTCTCACTGTCACCCAAAAGCAAATGACATTGAGGGCCAGGCTTCATTTTGGGCCTACTTTTTCTCATGGTCACTGTGCTTAGACCGAGCGAGCTACGGTCAAGCGGCATCTTGTTGAACTCGGCACGGCCTAGAGAATATGTAAGGGGAGCTGTAACAGGGTTCTATGTCAGTAAGGGGAGCTATAACAGGGTTCTGTGTCAGTAAGGGGAGATGTAACAGGGTTCTATGTCAGTAAGGGGAGCTGCAACAGGGTTCTATGTCAGTAAGGGGAGCTTTAACAGGGTGCTGTGTCAGTAAGGGGAGCTATAACAGGGTTTAGGGTTCTCAGACCTGCCCTAGTTTCTTCTCAGACCATCACATGGTAACATTTGACTATAGCAATGTCTGTTGTACCTCGTCCAAGGTCTTCCTTACTTACTGTTATTGCATAGTGCCTCATTTTGGGGTTCGGTGTGTCTTTAGGACTTGTCAGGGAAGAAACAGTGATGATAGTCTAATGAAAGTCAAACTAAAGTCAAACTAAAGTCTAATTAAAGTCTAACTAAAGTTTAACTAAAGTCTAACTAAAGTTTAGCTAAAGTCTAACTAAAGTCTAACTAAAGTTTAACTAAAGTCTAACTAAAGTCTAACTAATGTCTAACTAAAGTCTAACTAAAGTTTAACTAAAGTCTAACTAAAGTCTAACTAAAGTTTAGCTAAAGTCTAACTAAAGTCTAACTAAAGTTTAACTAAAGTCAAACTAAAGTCTAACTCAAGTTTAACTAAAGTTTAGCTAAAGTCTAACTAAAGTCTAACTAAAGTCTAACTAAAGTTTAACTAAAGTCTAACTAAAGTCAAACTAAAGTCTAACTAAAGTCAAACTAAAGTCTAACTAAAGTCTAACTAAAGTCTAACTAAAGTCTAACTAAAGTCTAACTAAAGTCAAATTAAAGTCTAACTAAAGTCTAACTATTGTCTCATGAAAGTCTAACTAAAGTCTAACTAAAGTCTAACTATTGTCTAATTAAAGTCAAACTAAAGTCTAACTAAAGTCAAATTAAAGTCTAATTAAAGTCTAACTAAAGTCTAACTATTGTCTCATGAAAGTCTAACTAAAGTCAAACTAAAGTCAAATTAAAGTCTAATTAAAGTCTAACTAAAGTCTAACTATTGTCTCATGAAAGTCTAACTAAAGTCAAACTAAAGTCTAAAAAGTCTAACTAAAGTCAAACTAAAGTCTAACTAAAGTCTAACTAAAGTCAAACTAAAGTCAAATTAAAGTCTAACTAAAGTCTAACTAAAGTTTAACTAAAGTCTAACTAAAGTCTAACTAAAGTCAAACTAAAGTCAAATTAAAGTCAAATTAAAGTCTAACTAAAGTCTAACTAAAGTTTAACTAAAGTCAAACTAAAGTCTAACTAAAGTCAAACTAAAGTCAAATTAAAGTCAAATTAAAGTCTAACTAAAGTCAAACTAAAGTCTAACTAAAGTCTAACTAAAGTCTAACTAAAGTCTAACTAAAGTCGAACTAAAGTCGAACTAAAGTCAAATTAAAGTCTAACTAAAGTCTAACTAAAGTCTAACTAAAGTTTAACTAAAAGTCTAACTAAAGTCTAACTAAAGTCAAACAAACTAAAGTCAAATTAAAGTCAAATTAAAGTCTAACTAAAGTCTAACTAAAGTTTAACTAAAGTCAAACTAAAGTCTAACTAAAGTCTAACTAAAGTCAAACTAAAGTCAAATTAAAAAGTCAAATTAAAGTCTAACTAAAGTCTAACTAAAGTCAAACTAAAGTCTAACTAAAGTCTAACTAAAGTCTAACTAAAGTCTAACTAAAGTCTAACTAAAGTCTAACTAAAGTCAAACTAAAGTCTAACTAAAGTCTAACTAAAGTCAAACTAAAGTCTAACTAAAGTCTAACTAAAGTCTAACTAAAGTCTAACTAAAGTCTAACTAAAGTCAAACTAAAGTCTAATTAAAGTCTAACTAAAGTCTAACTAAAGTCAAACTAAAGTCAAACTAAAGTCAAACTAAAGTCTAACTAAAGTCTAAAGTCTAAAAAGTCTAACTAAAGTCTAACTAAAGTCTAACTAAAGTCAAAAAGTCTAAAAAGTCTAACTAAAGTCTAACTAAAGTCTAACTAAAGTCTAACTAAAGTCTAACTAAAGTCTAACTAAAGTCTAACTAAAGTCTAACTAAAGTCAAACTAAAGTCTAACTAAAGTCTAACTAAAGTCTAACTAAAGTCAAATACGTTCCAAATCCTACTCCTAAACGACAGACTACTTTGCCTCCTGACCATTTCCTTATTATGGAACACCTGGATCACAGAGGCCTGTTTCTGTAGTGGAACAACTGGATCACAGAGGCCTGTTTCTGTAGTAGTGGAACAACTGGATCACAGAGGCCTGTTTCTGTAGTGGAACAACTGGGTCACAGAGGCCTGTTTCTGTAGTAGTGGAACAACTGGGTCACAGAGGCCTGTTTCTGTAGTAGTGGAACAACTGGGTCACAGAGGCCTGTTTCTGTAGTGGAACAACTGGGTCACAGAGGCCTGTTTCTGTAGTAGTGGAACAACTGGGTCACAGAGGCCTGTTTCTGTAGTAGTGGAACAACTGGGTCACAGAGGCCTGTTTCTGTAGTAGTGGAACAACTGGGTCACAGAGGCCTGTTTCTGTAGTAGTGGAACAACTGGGTCACAGAGGCCTGTTTCTGTAGTAGTGGAACAACTGGGTCACAGAGGCCTGTTTCTGTAGTGGAACAACTGGGTCACAGAGGCCTGTTTCTGAAGTGGAACAACTGGGTCACAGAGGCCTGTTTCTGTAGTAGTGGAACAACTGGGTCACAGAGGCCTGTTTCTGTAGTAGTGGAACAACTGGGTCACAGAGGCCTGTTTCTGTAGTAGTGGAACAACTGGATCACAGAGGCCTGTTTCTGTAGTGGAACAACTGGGTCACAGAGGCCTGTTTCTGTAGTAGTGGAACAACTGGGTCACAGAGGCCTGATTCTGTAGTGGAACAACTGGATCACAGAGGCCTGTTTCTGTAGTAGTGGAACAACTGGATCACAGAGGCCTGTTTCTGTAGTGGAACAACTGGGTCACAGAGGCCTGTTTCTGTAGTAGTGGAACACCTGGATCACAGAGGCCTGTTTCTGTAGTAGTGGAACAACTGGGTCACAGAGGCCTGTTTCTGTAGTGGAACAACTGGGTCACAGAGGCCTGTTTCTGTAGTAGTGGAACAACTGGATCACAGAGGCCTGTTTCTGTAGTAGTGGAACAACTGGGTCACAGAGGCCTGTTTCTGTAGTGGAACAACTGGGTCACAGAGGCCTGTTTCTGTAGTAGTGGAACAACTGGGTCACAGAGGCCTGTTTCTGTAGTGGAACAACTGGGTCACAGAGGCCTGTTTCTGTAGTAGTGGAACAACTGGATCACAGAGGCCTGTTTCTGTAGTGGAACAACTGGGTCACAGAGGCCTGTTTCTGTAGTAGTGGAACAACTGGGTCACAGAGGCCTGTTTCTGTAGTAGTGGAACAACTGGGTCACAGAGGCCTGTTTCTGTAGTGGAACAACTGGATCACAGAGGCCTGTTTCTGTAGTAGTGGAACAACTGGATCACAGAGGCCTGTTTCTGTAGTGGAACAACTGGGTCACAGAGGCCTGTTTCTGTAGTAGTGGAACAACTGGGTCACAGAGGCCTGTTTCTGTAGTAGTGGAACAACTGGGTCACAGAGGCCTGTTTCTGTAGTGGAACAACTGGATCACAGAGGCCTGTTTCTGTAGTAGTGGAACAACTGGATCACAGAGGCCTGTTTCTGTAGTAGTGGAACAACTGGGTCACAGAGGCCTGTTTCTGTAGTAGTGGAACAACTGGGTCAGTGTTTCTGTAGTGGAACAACTGGGTCACAGAGGCCTGTTTCTGTAGTAGTGGAACAACTGGGTCACAGAGGCCTGTTTCTGTAGTAGTGGAACAACTGGATCACAGAGGCCTGTTTCTGTAGTAGTGGAACAACTGGATCACAGAGGCCTGTTTCTGTAGTGGAACAACTGGGTCACAGAGGCCTGTTTCTGTAGTAGTGGAACAACTGGGTCACAGAGGCCTGTTTCTGTAGTAGTGGAACAACTGGATCACAGAGGCCTGTTTCTGTAGTGGAACAACTGGGTCACAGAGGCCTGTTTCTGTAGTAGTGGAACAACTGGGTCACAGAGGCCTGTTTCTGTAGTAGTGGAACAACTGGATCACAGAGGCCTGTTTCTGTAGTGGAACAACTGGGTCACAGAGGCCCGTTTCTGTAGTAGTGCAACAACTGGGTCACAGAGGCCTGTTTCTGTAGTAGTGGAACAACTGGGTCACAGAGGCCTGTTTGTGTAGTAGTGGAACAACTGGGTCACAGAGGCCTGTTTCTGTAGTGGAACAACTGGGTCACAGAGGCCTGTTTCTGTAGTAGTGGAACAACTGGGTCACAGAGGCCTGTTTCTGTAGTAGTGGAACAACTGGATCACAGAGGCCTGTTTCTGTAGTGGAACAACTGGGTCACAGAGGCCTGTTTCTGTAGTAGTGGAACAACTGGGTCACAGAGGCCTGTTTCTGTAGTAGTGGAACAACTGGGTCACAGAGGCCTGTTTCTGTAGTGGAACAACTGGGTCACAGAGGCCTGTTTCTGTAGTAGTAACTGGAACAACTGGGTCACAGAGGCCTGTTTCTGTAACTGTTTCTGTAGTGGAACAACTGGGTCACAGAGGCCTGTTTCTGTAGTAGTGGAACAACTGGGTCACAGAGGCCTGTTTCTGTAGTAGTGGAACAACTGGGTCACAGAGGCCTGTTTCTGTAGTGGAACAACTGGGTCACAGAGGCCTGTTTCTGTAGTAGTGGAACAACTGGGTCACAGAGGCCTGTTTCTGTAGTAGTGGAACAACTGGGTCACAGAGGCCTGTTTCTGTAGTAGTGGAACAACTGGGTCACAGAGGCCTGTTTCTGTAGTAGTGGAACAACTGGGTCACAGAGGCCTGTTTCTGTAGTGGAACAACTGGGTCACAGAGGCCTGTTTCTGTAGTAGTGGAACAACTGGGTCACAGAGGCCTGTTTCTGTAGTAGTGGAACAACTGGGTCACAGAGGCCTGTTTCTGTAGTAGTGGAACAACTGGGTCACAGAGGCCTGTTTCTGTAGTAGTGGAACAACTGGGTCACAGAGGCCTGTTTCTGTAGTGGAACAACTGGGTCGCAGAGGCCTGTTTCTGTAGTAGTGGAACAACTGGGTCACAGAGGCCTGTTTCTGTAGTAGTGGAGCAACTGGGTCACAGAGGCCTGTTTCTGTAGTAGTGGAACAACTGGGTCACAGAGGCCTGTTTCTGTAGTAGTGGAACAACTGGGTCACAGAGACCTGTTTCTGTAGTGGAACAACTGGGTCACAGAGGCCTGTTTCTGTAGTAGTGGAACAACTGGGTCACAGAGGCCTGTTTCTGTAGTAGTGGAACAACTGGGTCACAGAGGCCTGTTTCTGTAGTAGTGGAACAACTGGGTCACAGAGGCCTGATTCTGTAGTAGTGGAACATGTTTAACTGTTCTAAATGAAATAGAATAATAAAATGAGCAGAATAATTCTCACAGGCAGAAGAACAGTTGATAAAGCTTACTGCGAGCGCACTACATACTCTTGCAATCGTTCAGCTCTAAACTGAAGAAACCAAAATCTAATTTCAGCAAAATAATAGATTTCCTCCCTAGGCCTTTCAATCTCGGACAATGGTCTGCCAGAACAGAGAGCCTATTGGTCTGCTGAACAGAGAGCCTATTGGTCTGCTGAACAGAGAGCCTATTGGTCTGCTGAACAGAGAGCCTATTGGTCTGCTGAACAGAACAAATGTACATCCCACATGGCACCTTATGTCCTATATAGTGCACTAGTTTTGACCAGAGCCCTATTGGTAGTAGTGCACTACATAAGGATTAGGGTGCCATTTGGGATGCATCCCGAACAATGTGTATAAGTCGACTCCTATCTATCACAGAAAGAGGAGAGGGGCAGGTTGACCAGGGTCTGAGACAGGAGAGAGATGGAAGGAGGGAGGGAGGGAGCAGCAGTGTTCTATATGGGTCCTTCTACAGAAGTAGTGTTCTATATGGGTCCTTCTACAGAAGTAGTGTTCTATATGGGTCCTTCTACAGAAGTAGTGTTCTATATGGGTCCTTCTACAGAAGTAGTGTTCTATATGGGTCCTTCTACAGAAGTAGTGTTCTATATGGGTCCTTCTACAGAAGTAGTGTTCTATATGGGTCCTTCTACAGAAGTAGTGTTCTATATGGGTCCTTCTACAGAAGTAGTGTTCTATATGGGTCCTTCTACAGAAGTAGTGTTCTATATGGGTCCTTCTACAGAAGTAGTGTTCTATATGGGTCCTTCTACAGAAGTAGTGTTCTATATGGGTCCTTCTACAGAAGTAGTGTTCTATATGGGTCCTTCTACAGAAGTAGTGTTCTATATGGGTCCTTCTACAGAAGTAGTGTTCTATATGGGTCCTTCTACAGAAGTAGTGTTCTATATGGGTCCTTCTACAGAAGTAGTGTTCTATATGGGTCCTTCTACAGAAGTAGTGTTCTATATGGGACCTTCTACAGAAGTAGTGTTCTATATGGGTCCTTCTACAGAAGTAGTGTTCTATATGGGTCCTTCTACAGAAGTAGTGTTCTATATGGGTCCTTCTACAGAAGTAGTGTTCTATATGGGTCCTTCTACAGAAGTAGTGTTCTATATGGGTCCTTCTACAGAAGTAGTGTTCTATATGGGTCATTCTACAGAAGTAGTGTTCTATATGGGTCCTTCTACAGAAGTAGTGTTCTATATGGGTCCTTCTACAGAAGTAGTGTTCTATATGGGTTCATCTACAGAAGTAGTATTCTATATGGGTCCTTCTACAGAAGTAGTGTTCTATATGGGTCCTTCTACAGAAGTAGTGTTCTATATGGGTCCTTCTACAGAAGTAGTATTCTATATGGGTCCTTCTACAGAAGTAGTGTTCTATATGGGTCCTTCTACAGAAGTAGTGTTCTATATGGGTCCTTCTACAGAAGTAGTGTTCTATATGGGTCCTTCTACAGAAGTAGTGTGCTACATGGGCCCTTCTACAGAAGTAGTGTTCTATATGGGTTCATCTACAGAAGTAGTATTCTATATGGGTCCTTCTACAGAAGTAGTGTTATATATGGGTCCTTCTACAGAAGTAGTGTTCTATATGGGTCCTTCTACAGAAGTAGTGTTCTATATGGGTCCTTCTACAGAAGTAGTGTTCTATATGGGTCCTTCTACAGAAGTAGTGTTCTATATGGGTCCTTCTACAGAAGTAGTGTTCTATATGGGTCCTTCTACAGAAGTAGTGTTCTATATGGGTCCTTCTACAGAAGTAGTGTTCTATATGGGTTCATCTACAGAAGTAGTATTCTATATGGGTCCTTCTACAGAAGTAGTGTTCTATATGGGTCCTTCTACAGAAGTAGTGTTCTATATGGGTCCTTCTACAGAAGTAGTATTCTATATGGGTCCTTCTACAGAAGTAGTGTTCTATATGGGTCCTTCTACAGAAGTAGTGTTCTATATGGGTCCTTCTACAGAAGTAGTGTTCTATATGGGTCCTTCTACAGAAGTAGTGTGCTACATGGGCCCTTCTACAGAAGTAGTGTTCTATATGGGTTCATCTACAGAAGTAGTATTCTATATGGGTCCTTCTACAGAAGTAGTGTTATATATGGGTCCTTCTACAGAAGTAGTGTTCTATATGGGTCCTTCTACAGAAGTAGTGTTCTATATGGGTCCTTCTACAGAAGTAGTGTTCTATATGGGTCCTTCTACAGAAGTAGTGTTCTATATGGGTCCTTCTACAGAAGTAGTGTTCTATATGGGTCCTTCTACAGAAGTAGTGTTCTAGATGGGTCCTTCTATATGAGTCCTTCTACAGAAGTAGTGTTCTAGATGGGTCATTCTATATGGGTCCTTCTACAGAAGTAGTGTTCTATATGGGTCCTTCTACAGAAGTAGTGTTCTATATGGGTCCTTCTACAGAAGTAGTGTTCTATATGGGTCCTTCTACAGAAGTAGTGTTCTAGATGGGTCCTTCTATATGGGTCCTTCTACAGAAGTAGTGTTCTATATGGGTCCTTCTACAGAAGTAGTGTTCTATATGGGTCCTTCTACAGAAGTAGTGTTCTATATGGGTCCTTCTACAGAAGTAGTGTTCTATATGGGTCCTTCTACAGAAGTAGTGTTCTATATGGGTCCTTCTACAGAAGTAGTGTTCTAGATGGGTCATTCTATATGGGTCCATTTACAGAAGTAGTGTTCTAGATGGGTCCTTCTATATAGGTCCTTCATTAGAAGTAGTGTTCTATATGGGTCATTCTACAGTTCTATATTGAGGTCACTGCTATAGGTTCTATAGGATCCCCTCACCCCTGGAGGTTACTGATATAGGGCCTATAGGATCCCCTCACCCCTTGAGGTTACTACGATAGGGCCTATAGGATCCCCCCACCTCTTGAGGTTACTACGATAGGGCCTATAGGATCCCATCACCCCTTGAGGTTACTACTATAGGGCCTATAGGATCCCCTCACCCCTTG
This sequence comes from Oncorhynchus gorbuscha, assembly GCF_021184085.1. Lineage (NCBI taxonomy): Eukaryota > Metazoa > Chordata > Actinopteri > Salmoniformes > Salmonidae > Oncorhynchus > Oncorhynchus gorbuscha. Next base: position 274,732 of record NW_025745430.1, read on the forward strand.
AGGTTACTGATATAGGGCCTATAGGATGACCTCACCCCTTGAGGTTACTACTATAGAGCCTATAGGATCCCCTCACCCCTTGAGGTTACTGCTATGGGGCCTATAGGATCCCCCCACCCCTTGAGGTTACTACTATAGGGCCTATAGGATCCCCCCACCCCTTGAGGCTATGGGTGTGTACGGACCATGTTGATTCCTTCGTGATGTGGACTCAGAGGAACTTGAAGTTCTCACCTGGGGGGCTCCTGTATTGAGGATCAGCGTGGTAGTGTTGTTGCCTCCCCTCACCACCTGGGGGGCTCCTGTATTGAGGATCAGCATGGTAGATGTGTTGTTACCTACCCTCACCACCTGGGGGGCTCCTGTATTGAGGATCAGCATGGTAGATGTGTTGTTACCTACCCTCACCACCTGGGGGCGACCCGTCAGGAAGTCCAGGATCCAGTTGCAGAAGGAGGTGTTTCGTCCCCGGGTCCTTAGCGTAGTGATGAGCTTCGAGGGCACTATGGCGTTGAACGCTGAGCTGTAATCAATCAATAGCATTCTCACATAGGTGTTTGTTTTGTCCCAGGTGGGGGAAGGGGCGTTGTGGAGGGCAATAGACATTGCGTCATTTGCGGATCTGTTGCGTCAGTATGTGAATTGGAGTGGGTCTACTGTTTCTGGGATGATGGTGTTGATGGGAGGCATGACCAGCCTTTCAAAGCATTTCATGGCTACAGACGTGAGCGCTACGGGGCGATGGTCATTTAGACAGACTACCTTGTCATTCCTGGGCACAGGGACTGTGGTGGTAATACAGACCTCGTATTGGTGATGAAGTGTTATTCTGATACATTACCTCAGGGTGACACAGAGCAGAAATATATTGAACTGAGCTTAGATTGTCATCAATCTAATTAAATCACTCTTTTTTTTTTTTCACCTTACCTGCACAGATCTAAAAGATGTCCTCTTGTCACACCAAACACAGGAGTTGGCAAGACAACACAAACAGATCTGAGACCAGGCTACCTACAAAACCCAGCTGATTTAAATTCAGAGTGAGACTAGATCACCTGACCACTGGCATAGCACACACCCCCGCCCTCCAGACAGGAAATGAACACGCAATAAGCAACAACATATATATATATATTAGAATGAGACAGGAAGCTCTAAAACAGTAACTATGTTTTCTCAACCTTAATGACAAAAGGTGGAACATATTAGATTGGATATACAACCGCAGTTAGCTGTGTGTGTTTCTCTGTCTCCTTCTCAGTCAGAAGACAAGGCAGCAGTGTCTCCTCTCCTCCCTGAGCTGACAGGTGCTCTGTGTATGCTGGAGCCTGACTCAGGGCCAGGAAGAGCTGCCAACTGCAACCGCACCCAAAAGACATGTCAGAGAGAGAGAGAGAGAGAGAGAGAGAGAGAGAGAGAGAGAGAGAGAGAGAGAGAGAGAGAGAGAGAGAGAGAGCAGAGAGAGAGCAGAGAGAGAGCGAGATAACATAGAGAGAGAGCGAGTGAGGGAGAGAGAGAGAGAGAGAGAGAGAGAGAGAGAGAGAGAGAGAGAGAGAGAGAGAGAGAGAGAGAGAGCAGAGAGAGAGCAGAGAGAGAGCGAGATAACATAGAGAGAGAGGGAGAGAGAGAGAGAGAGAGAGAGAGAGAGAGAGAGAGAGAGAGAGAGAGAGAGAGAGAGAGAGAGAGAGAGAGAGAGAGAGAGAGAGAGAGAGAGAGATAACATAGAGAGAGAGCGAGCGAGAGAGAGAGAGAGGGAGAGAGAGAGGAGAGAGAGAGAGAGAGAGAGAGAGAGAGAGGGGACAGAGAGAGGGGACAGAGAGAACAGAGAGAAACTGATAAATGAGGTTCTGAACTGGGTAAACAGTCGTTTCTGGTGTTATTTCCTGAGCAGCAGACATGTGACCCAAAGTGACCAATCCAAGGTGTTTGAAGAGCTGTTTGTCCCGCCACCTGAATGTGTTTTGCGCAGCACTGCCCACAGTAACTTTCCCTCGGCAGCCTGGAAAGACATAACAACATTTGACAAATAAGCGAGGGCTTATAGAGAGAGAGAGAAGTTTAGTGCGACTGTACAGTCCCCTTTGAGAACTCAGTGACCCCCTTGTCCTTTCCACTTTGTCAACTGTAATAACCACAGAGGAAAATCCAAGATGTCAGAAAGGGAAAATGATACGCCAATGGTCTTGAGTCACGGACCAAGTTCAACTTCCTCACAAGAGAGTAGCCTATTTATAACACTCAGGAGGTTAGTAATGTTACCTGAATCTCCTTGGCATCACTCACAGGCTAGGAGACAGGCTAGGAGACAGGCTAGGACAGACAGGCTAGGAGACAGGCTAGGAGACAGGCTAGGAGACAGGCTAGGAGACAGGCTAGGAGACAGGCTAGGAGACAGGCTAGGAGACAGGCTAGGAGGCAGGCAGACCAGACCAAGGAGCTACTCCTGATGTTGCTGATCAAGCTACTGAAAGGCCAGGAGCTTAGATTTAGAGCCACATGGTGGGTACATGGTGGGTACATGGTGGGTACATGGTGGGTACATGGTGGGTATTTGGTGGGTACATGGTGGGTACTTGGTGGGTATTTGGTGGGTACATGGTGGGTATTTGGTGGGTATTTGGTGGGTACATGGTGGGCACATAGTGGGTACATGGTGGGCACATGGTGGGTACATGGTGGGTATTTGGTGGATACATGGTGGGTATTTGGTGGGTATTTGGTGGGTATTTGGTGGGTATTTTGTGGGTACATGGTGGGTATTTGGTGGGTATTTGGTGGGTACATGGTGGGTACATGGTGGGTACATGGTGGGTACATGGTGGGTACATGGTGGGTATTTGGTGGGTACATGGTGGGCACATGGTGGGTACATGGTGGGTATTTGGTGGGTACATGGTGGATACATCGTGGGTATTTGGTGGGTACATGGTGGATATTTGGTGGGTACATGGTGGGTACATGGTGGGTATTTGGTGGGTACATGGTGGGTACATGGTGGGTACATGGTGGGTACATGGTGGGAACATGGTGGGCACATGGTGGGTACATGGTGGGTACATGGTGGGTACATGATGGGTACATGATGGGTACATGGTGGGTATTTGGTGGGTACATGGTGGGCACTTGGTGGGTACATGGTGGGTTCATGGTGGGTATTTGGTGGGTACATGGTGGGTATTTGGTGGGTACATGGCGGGTACATGGTGGGTATTTGGTGGGTACATGGTGGGCACTTGGTGGGAACATGGTGGGAACATGGTGGGCACATGGTGGGTACATGGTGGGTACATGATGGGTACATGGTGGGTATTTGGTGGGTACATGGTGGGTACATGGTGGGTATTTGGTGGGTACATGGTGGGTACTTGGTGGGTATTTGGTGGGTACATGGTGGGCACTTGGTGGGTACATGGTGGGTACATGGTGGGTACATGGTGGGTACATGATGGGTACCTGGTGGGAACATGGTGGGCACATGGTGGGTACATGGTGGGCACATGGTGGGTACTTGGTGGGTACTTGGTGGGTACATGATGGGTACATGGTGGGTACATGGTGGGTACATGGTGGGTACATGGTGGGCACATGGTGGGTACATGATGGGTACATGGTGGGTACATGGTGGGTACATGGTGGGCACATGGTGGGTACTTGGTGGGTACTTGGTGGGTACATGGTGGGTATTTGGTGGGTACATGGTGGGTACATGGTGGGTACATGGTGGGTACATGATGGGTACATGGTGGGTACATGGTGGGTACTTGGTGGGTACTTGGTGGGTACATGATGTGTACATGGTGGGCACTTGGTGGGCACATGGCGGGTACATGATGGGTACATGGCGGGTACATGATGGGTACATGGTGGGTAAATTGTGGGTACATGGTGGGTACATGGTGGGTACATGGTGGGTACATGGTGGGTACATGATGGGTACCTGGTGGGTACTTGGCACTGCAGATCAGAAATGTAAGACTACCTGGTCTAAACTGGTCGAAACTGGTTTAACCTGGTCTCGGTCGTCAATCAAGACATTAAAACTGAAGACCAGGAAGGACGTATGAGGAAGGAGGATGAGAATTCTGTTTGATAACCTGAGGAGAGCGTTTCATAGATCTTTCCGGAACCGCGGGGGGTTACGAAAGCGGTAAAGAGAAACAGAAGTCCCCGCTTACCAGGAAGAAGTCTGTCGACAGGGCTGCTAAAATAAGGACCAGAATCCTGGGTATGTGTCACACGGTCAGGCACACCTAGGACTCTGAGGATCCCCTTACGTAGCTAACGCAGAGTGAATCAGGAAGGAGGACTAGGGAGGACTGTTATTAACTAACGCAGAGTGAATCAGGAAGGAGGATTGGTGAGGACTGTTATTAACTAACTCAGAGAAAATCAGGAAGGAGGACTGTGTTATTAACTAATGCAGAGTGAATCAGGAAGGAGGACTGTGTTATTAACTAACACAGAGTGAATCAGGAAGGAGGACTGTGTTATTAACTAACACAGAGTGAATCAGGAAGGAGGACTGTGTTATTAACTAACACAGAGTGAATCAGGCAGGAGGACTGTGTTATTAACTAACACAGAGTGAATCAGGAAGGAGGACTGTGTTATTAACTAACACAGAGTGAATCAGAGAGGAGGACTGTGTTATTAACTAACACAGAGTGAATCAGGAAGGAGGACTGTGTTATTAACTAACGCAGAGTGAATCAGGAAGGAGGACTGGTGAGGACTGTGTTATTAACTAACGCAGAGTGAATCAGGAAGGAGGACTGGGGAGGACTGTGTTATTAACTAACGCAGAGTGAATCAGGAAGGAGGACTGTGTTATTAACTAACGCAGAGTGAATCAGGAAGGAGGACTGTGTTATTAACTAACGCAGAGTGAATCAGGAAGGAGGACTGTGTTATTAACTAACACAGAGTGAATCAGGAAGGAGGACTGTGTTATTAACTAACACAGAGTGAATCAGGAAGGAGGATTGGTGAGGACTGTGTTATTAACTAATGCAGAGTGAATCAGGAAGGAGGACTGTGTTATTAACTAACACAGAGTGAATCAGGAAGGAGGATTGGGGAGGACTGTGTTATTAACTAACACAGAGTGAATCAGGAAGGAGGATTGGGGAGGACTGTGTTATTAACTAATGCAGAGTGAATCAGGGAGGAGGACTGTGTTATTAACTAACACAGAGTGAATCAGGAAGGAGGACTGTGTTATTAACTAACACAGAGTGAATCAGGAAGGAGGACTGTGTTATTAACTAACACAGAGTGAATCAGGAAGGAGGACTGTGTTATTAACTAACACAGAGTGAATCAGGAAGGAGGACTGTGTTATTAACTAACACAGAGTGAATCAGGAAGGAGGACTGTGTTATTAACTAACACAGAGTGAATCAGGAAGGAGGACTGTGTTATTAACTAACACAGAGTGAATCAGGAAGGAGGACTGTGTTATTAACTAACACAGAGTGAATCAGGAAGGAGGACTGTGTTATTAACTAACACAGAGTGAATCAGGAAGGAGGACTGTGTTATTAACTAACACAGAGTGAATCAGGAAGGAGGACTGTGTTATTAACTAACACAGAGTGAATCAGGAAGGAGGACTGTGTTATTAACTAACGCAGAGTGAATCAGGAAGGAGGACTGTGTTATTAACTAACGCAGAGTGAATCAGGAAGGAGGATTGGTGAGGACTGTGTTATTAACTAACGCAGAGTGAATCAGGAAGGAGGACTGTGTTATTAACTAACGCAGAGTGAATCAGGAAGGAGGATTGGTGAGGACTGTGTTATTAACTAACGCAGAGTGAATCAGGAAGGAGGACTGTGTTATTAACTAACACAGAGTGAATCAGGAAGGAGGACTGTGTTATTAACTAATGCAGAGTGAATCAGGAAGGAGGATTGGGGAGGACTGTGTTATTAACTAACACAGAGTGAATCAGGAAGGAGGATTGGGGAGGACTGTGTTATTAACTAACACAGAGTGAATCAGGAAGGAGGACTGTGGAGGACTGTTATTAACTAACGCAGAGTGAATCAGGAAGGAGGACTGTGTTATTAACTAACACAGAGTGAATCAGGAAGGAGGACTGTGTTATTAACTAACGCAGAGTGAATCAGGAAGGAGGACTGTGTTATTAACTAACACAGAGTGAATCAGGAAGGAGGACTGTGTTATTAACTAACACAGAGTGAATCAGGAAGGAGGACTGTGTTATTAACTAACACAGAGTGAATCAGGGAGGAGGACTGTGTTATTAACTAATGCAGAGTGAATCAGGAAGGAGGACTGTGTTATTAACTAACGCAGAGTGAATCAGGAAGGAGGATTGGGGAGGACTGTGTTATTAACTAATGCAGAGTGAATCAGGAAGGAGGACTGTGTTATTAACTAACACAGAGTGAATCAGGAAGGAGGACTGTGTTATTAACTAACACAGAGTGAATCAGGAAGGAGGACTGTGTTATTAACTAACACAGAGTGAATCAGGAAGGAGGATTGGGGAGGACTGTGTTATTAACTAATGCAGAGTGAATCAGAGAGGAGGACTGTGTTATTAACTAACACAGAGTGAATCAGGAAGGAGGACTGTGTTATTAACTAACACAGAGTGAATCAGGAAGGAGGACTGTGTTATTAACTAACACAGAGTGAATCAGGAAGGAGGATTGGGGAGGACTGTGTTATTAACTAATGCAGAGTGAATCAGAGAGGAGGACTGTGTTATTAACTAACACAGAGTGAATCAGGAAGGAGGACTGTGTTATTAACTAACACAGAGTGAATCAGGAAGGAGGACTGTGTTATTAACTAACACAGAGTGAATCAGGAAGGAGGACTGTGTTATTAACTAATGCAGAGTGAATCAGGAAGGAGGACTGTGTTATTAACTAACGCAGAGTGAATCAGGAAGGAGGACTGGGGAGGACTGGGTTATTAACTAATGCAGAGTGAATCAGGAAGGAGGACTGTGTTATTAACTAACACAGAGTGAATCAGGAAGGAGGACTGTGTTATTAACTAATGCAGAGTGAATCAGGAAGGAGGACTGTGTTATTAACTAACGCAGAGTGAATCAGGAAGGAGGACTGGGGAGGGACTGGGTTATTAACTAATGCAGAGTGAATCAGGAAGGAGGACTGTGTTATTAACTAACACAGAGTGAATCAGGAAGGAGGACTGTGTTATTAACTAACACAGAGTGAATCAGGAAGGAGGACTGTGTTATTAACTAACAGAGTGAATCAGGAAGGAGGACTGTGTTATTAACTAACGCAGAGTGAATCAGGAAGGAGGACTGTGTTATTAACTAACACAGAGTGAATCAGGAAGGAGGACTGTGTTATTAACTAACACAGAGTGAATCAGGAAGGAGGACTGTGTTATTAACTAACACAGAGTGAATCAGGAAGGAGGACTGTGTTATTAACTAACACAGAGTGAATCAGGAAGGAGGACTGTGTTATTAACTAACACAGAGTGAATCAGGAAGGAGGACTGTGTTATTAACTAACACAGAGTGAATCAGGAAGGAGGACTGTGTTATTAACTAACACAGAGTGAATCAGGAAGGAGGACTGTGTTATTAACTAACACAGAGTGAATCAGGAAGGAGGACTGTGTTATTAACTAACACAGAGTGAATCAGGAAGGAGGACTGTGTTATTAACTAACACAGAGTGAATCAGGAAGGAGGACTGTGTTATTAACTAACACAGAGTGAATCAGGAAGGAGGACTGTGTTATTAACTAACACAGAGTGAATCAGGAAGGAGGACTGTGTTATTAACTAACACAGAGTGAATCAGGAAGGAGGACTGTGTTATTAACTAACACAGAGTGAATCAGGAAGGAGGACTGTGTTATTAACTAACGCAGAGTGAATCAGGAAGGAGGATTGGGGAGGACTGTGTTATTAACTAACACAGAGTGAATCAGGAAGGAGGACTGTGTTATTAACTAATGCAGAGTGAATCAGGAAGGAGGACTGTGTTATTAACTAATGCAGAGTGAATCAGGAAGGAGGACTGTGTTATTAACTAATGCAGAGTGAATCAGGAAGGAGGACTGTGTTATTAACTAATGCAGAGTGAATCAGGAAGGAGGACTGTGTCACGGAGGGAAGCTTGTGAGTTGCCACGTAACACGGCTGTGTTCTGGGTTGTCCCGAGGGCTCTCCCGAGTGGCACATAGGTCTAAAGCACTGCATCTCAGTGCAAGAGGTGTCACTGCAGTCCCTGGTTCGAATCCAGGCTGCTACACATCCAGCCGCGATTAGGAGTCTCGTTGGGCGGCGCACAATTGGCCCGGCGTCGTCCGGGTTTCGCCGGGGTAGGCCGTCATTGTAAATAATAATTTGTTCCTAACTGACTGTCCTTGTTAAATAAAGGTTAAATATACAGGAAATCACACAGAGAGGTGTGGCACACTGACTCGGTACCGGTACCCCCGCACACTGACTCGGTACCAGTACCCCCACACACTGACTCGGTACCAGTACCCCCACACACTGACTCGGTACCGGTACCCCCGCACATTGACTCGGTACCAGTACCCCCGCACACTGACTCGGTACCAGTACCCCCGCACACTGACTCGGTACCAGTACCCCCACACACTGACTCGGTACCAGTACCCCCACACACTGACTCGGTACCAGTACCCCCGCACACTGACTCGGTACCAGTACCCCCACACACTGACTCGGTACCAGTACCCCAGGACATTGACTCGGTACCAGTACCCCCGCACACTGACTCGGTACCAGTACCCCCGCACACTGACTCGGTACCAGTACCCCCACACACTGACTCGGTACCAGTACCCCCGCACACTGACTCGGTACCAGTACCCCCACACACTGACTCGGTACCAGTACCCCAGGACATTGACTCGGTACCAGTACCCCCGCACACTGACTCGGTACCAGTACCCCAGGACATTGACTCGGTACCAGTACCCCCGCACACTGACTCGGTACCAGTACCCCAGGACATTGACTCGGTACCAGTACCCCCACACACTGACTCGGTACCAGTACCCCCACACACTGACTCGGTACCAGTACCCCAGGACATTGACTCGCTACCGGTATCCCCGCACACTGACTCGGTACCGGTATCCCCGCACACTGACTCGGTACCGGTACCCCGGGACATTGACTCGGTACCGGTACCCCAGGACATTGACTCAGTACCGGTCTATCTAGGCTGCCTCCCCAATGGTGAGATGGTCTATCTAGGCTGCCTCCCCAATGGTGACATTGACTGCCTCCCCAATGGTGAGCTGGTCTATCTAGGCTGCCTCCCCAATGGTGAGATGGTCTATCTAGGCTGCCTCCCCAATGGTGAGATGGTCTATCTAGGCTGCCTCCCCAATGGTGAGATGGTCTATCTAGGCTGCCTCCCCAATGGTGAGCTGGTCTATCTAGGCTGCCTCCCCAATGGTGAGCTGGTCTATCTAGGCTGCCTCCCCAATGGTGAGAATGGTGAGATGGTCTATCTAGGCTGCCTCCCCAATGGTGAGATGGTCTATCTAGGCTGCCTCCCCAATGGTGAGATGGTCTATCTCTGCCTCCCCAATGGTGAGATGGTCTATCTAGGCTGCCTCCCCAATGGTGAGATGGTCTATCTAGGCTGCCTCCCCAATGGTGAGCTGGTCTATCTAGGCTGCCTCCCCAATGGTGAGCTGGTCTATCTAGGCTGCCTCCCCAATGGTGAGCTGGTCTATCTAGGCTGCCTCCCCAATGGTGAGATGGTCTATCTAGGCTGCCTCCCCAATGGTGAGATGGTCTATCTAGGCTGCCTCCCCAATGGTGAGATGGTCTATCTAGGCTGCCTCCCCAATGGTGAGATGGTCTATCTAGGCTGCCTCCCCAATGGTGAGATGGTCTATCTAGGCTGCCTCCCCCATGATAAGCTGTTTGACAGAGTCCAGAATAGTGAGACGGTCTATCAGGGAGTTTCCCCCCATGACAAGCTGTTTGACAGAGTCCAGAATGGTGAGACGGTCTATCAGGGTGTTTCCCCATGACAAGCTGTTTGACAGAGTCCAGAATGGTGAGACGGTCTATCAGGGTGTTTCCCCCATGACAAGCTGTTTGACAGAGTCCAGAATGGTGAGACGGTCTATCAGGGAGTTTCCCCCCATGACAAGCTGTTTGACAGAGTCCAGAATGGTGAGACGGTCTATCAGGGAGTTTCCCCCCATGACAAGCTGTTTGACAGAGTCCAGAATGGTGAGACGGTCTATCAGGGAGTTTCCCCCATGACAAGCTGTTTTAAACAGTCCAAAACATTGATATCAAATGATAAATAGTCCTCATACTAGGGAGCTGTAGCTTAAAGCTCCTCTGTCAACTCCCCAAACAGTAGATGTCTCTGTCAACTCCCCAAACAGTAGATGTCTCTGTCGACTCCCCAAACAGTAGATGTCTCTGTCAACTCCCCAAACAGTAGATGTCTCTGTCAACTCCCCAAACAGTAGATGTCTCTGTCAACTCCCCAAACAGTAGATGTCTCTGTCGACTCCCCAAACAGTAGATGTCTCTGTCGACTCCCCAAACAGTAGATGTCTCTGTCGACTCCCCAAACAGTAGATGTCTCTGTCAACTCCCCAAACAGTAGATGTCTCTGTGGAAGCCCCGTCTCTGTCAACTCCCCAAACAGTAGATGTCTCTGTCAACTCCCCAAACAGTAGATGTCTCTGTCAACTCCCCAAAGAGTAGATGTCTCTGTGGAAGCCCCGAACTCCCCAAACAGTCTCTGTCAACTCCCCAAACAGTAGATGTCTCTGTCAACTCCCCAAACAGTAGATGTCTCTGTCAACTCCCCAAACAGTAGATGTCTCTGTCGACTCCCCAAACAGTAGATGTCTCTGTCAACTCCCCAAACAGTAGATGTCTCTGTGGAAGCCCCGTCTCTGTCAACTCCCCAAACAGTAGATGTCTCTGTCAACTCCCCAAACAGTAGATGTCTCTGTCAACTCCCCAAAGAGTAGATGTCTCTGTGGAAGCCCCGACTCTGTCAACTCCCCAAACAGTAGATGTCTCTGTCAACTCCCCAAACAGTAGATGTCTCTGTCAACTCCCCAAACAGTAAATGTCTCTGTCAACTCCCCAAACAGTAGATGTCTCTGTCAACTCCCCAAACAGTAGATGTCTCTGTCAACTTCATCGGAAAATTGGAAAAGGGTCTCTGTTGAATTGTGTCCAATCTGGGTCAGTCTGTACTGTTCTACAGCTCTTTCATCTAGCCTTAATAAACACAACACACACACACACACACACACACACACACAAAGGCTCTAACGGACAACAAAGCTACAAACACGTCTACCGATCTGCAATAGAGGGTTTATCAGCACATCAGAGACTGATGCATCTATTCAACCTCTCACTGATTAACATGTCAAACAACTGATCAAACAACGTTTATTACACAACAACTTGGATTCATTGTATTAAATGGTATACTACCAAGGCTCTATGGGTACGTCCCCAATGGTTCCCTATTCCCTATATAGTACACTACTTTAGACCAGAGCCCTATTCCCTATATAGTGCACTACTTTAGACCAGGGCCCTATTCCCTATATAGTACACTACTTTAGACCAGAGCCCTATTCCCTATATAGTGCACTACTTTAGACCAGAGCCATATTCCCTATATAGTACACTACTATAGACCAGAGCCATATTCCCTATATAGTGCACTACTTTAGACCAGGGCCCTATTCCCTATATAGTGCACTACAATAGACCACGGCCCTATTCCCTATATAGTGCACTACAATAGACCACGGCCCTATTCCCTATATAGTGCACTACTATAGACCAGAGGTATTGCAGTTATTAACAGAGGTATTGCAGTTATTAACAGAGAGGTACTGCAGTTATTAACAGATGTACTACAGTTATTACCAGAGGTACTGCAGTTATTAACAGAGAGGTACTGCAGTTATTAACAGAGGTACTGCAGTTATTAACAGAGGTACTGCAGTTATTAACAGGGAGGTACTACAGTTATTAACAGGGAGGTACTGCAGTTATTAACAGGGGTGCTGCAGTTATTAACAGGGAGGTACTGCAGTTATTAACAGGGAGGTACTACAGTTATTAACAGGGAGGTACTACAGTTATTAACAGGGAGGTACTACAGTTATTAACAGAGGTACTGCAGTTATTAACAGGGAGGTACTACAGTTATTAACAGGGAGGTACTACAGTTATTAACAGGGGTGCTGCAGTTATTACCAGAGGTACTGCAGTTATTACCAGAGATACTGCAGTTATTACCAGGGAGGGAAGAGGGAGGTACTGCAGTTATTAACAGAGGTACTGCAGTTATTACCAGGGAGGGAAGAGGGAGGTACTGCAGTTATTATCAGAGGTACTGCAGTTATTAACAGAGGTATTGCAGTTATTAACAGAGGTACTGCAGTTATTAACAGATGTACTGCAGTTATTAGCAGAGGTACTACAGTTATTACCAGGGAGGTACTACAGTTATTAACAGAGAGGTACAGCAGGTATTAACAGGGAGGTACTGCAGTTATTAACAGGAGGTACTGTAGTTATTAACAGATTTACTGCAGTTATTAACAGAGAGGTACTACAGTTATTAACAGAGGTACTGCAGTTATTAACAGAGGTACTGCAGTTATTAACAGAGGTACTGCAGTTATTACCAGAGGTACTGCAGTTATTACCAGAGGTACTGCAGTTATTAACAGAGAAGTACAGCAGGTATTAACAGGGAGGTACTGCAGTTATTAACAGGGAGGTATTGCAGTTATTAACAGAGAGGTACAGCAGGTATTAACAGGGAGGTACTGCAGTTATTAACAGAGAGGTACAGCAGGTATTAACAGGGAGGTACTGCAGTTATTAACAGAGGTACTGCAGTTATTAACAGAGGTACTACAGTTATTAACAGAGGTACTGCAGTTATTACCAGGAGTACTGCAGTTATTACCAGGGAGGTACTACAGTTATTAACAGGGAGGTACTACAGTTATTAACAGGGAGGTACTACAGTTATTAACAGAGGTACTGCAGTTATTAACAGAGGTACTGCAGTTATTACCAGAGGTATTGCAGTTATTAACAGAGGTACTGCAGTTATTAACAGAGGTACTGCAGTTATTACCAGGAGTACTGCAGTTATTACCAGAGGTATTGCAGTTATTAACAGAGGTACTGCAGTTATTACCAGAGGTACTGCAGTTATTAACAGAGAGGGAAGTGGGAAGTTCTCCAGCCAAACTGGTATGACCACAGCACTAAGAGTGTCATTGAATACTGTAGAGTATCATTTAATACTGCAAAGTAGAATTGAATACTGCTGAGAATCATTGAATACTGTATACTATCATTGAATACTGTATACTATCATTGAATACGGTATACTATCATTCACTACTGTAGAGGATCATTGAATAATGTATACTATCATTGAATACTGTAGTATAATTGAATACTGTATACTATCAATGAATCCTGTAAAGTATCTTTGAATACTGTAGTATCATTGAGTACTGTAGTATCATTGAATAGTGTAGTATCATTGAATACTGTAGTATCATTGAGTACTGTAGTATCATTGAGTACTGTAGTATCCTTGAGTACTGTTGTATCATTGAATAGTGTAATATCATTCAGTACTGTAGTATCATTGAATAGTGTAGTATCATTGAGTACTGTAGTATCCTTCAGTACTGTAGTATCATTGGATACTGTAGTATCATTGAGTACTGTAGTATCATTGAATAGTGTAGTATCATTGAGTACTGTAGTATCATTGAGTACTGTAGTATCCTTGAGTACTGTTGTATCATTGAATAGTGTAATATCATTCAGTACTGTAGTATCATTGAATAGTGTAGTATCATTGAGTACTGTAGTATCCTTCAGTACTGTAGTATCATTGGATACTGTAGTATCATTGAGTACTGTAGTATCATTGAATAGTGTAGTATCATTGAGTACTGTAGTATCATTCAGTACTGTAGTATCATTGAATAGTGTAGTATCATTGGATACTGTAGTATCATTGGATATTGTAGTATCATTGAGTACTGTAGTATCCTTCAGTACTGTAGTATCATTGGATACTGTAGTATCATTGAGTACTGTAGTATCATTGAGTACTGTAGTATCCTTCAGTACTGTAGTATCATTGAGTACTGTAGTATCATTGAGTACTGTAGTATCATTGAGTACTGTAGTATCATTGAGTACTGTAGTATCATTCAGTACTGTAGTATCATTGAGGACTGTAGTATCATTGGATACTGTAGTATCATTGAGTACTGTAGTATCATTGAGTACTGTAGTATCATTCAGTACTGTAGTATCATTGAGTACTGTAGTATCATTGGATACTGTAGTATCATTGAGTACTGTAGTATCATTGAGTACTGTAGTATCCTTCAGTACTGTAGTATCATTCAGTACTGTAGTATCATTGAGTACTGTAGTATCATTGAGTACTGTAGGGGTCCAAGCAAACACCAACATTATTTCCACAAATATTTGTCTAGTTGGTAGTTGTAATTATTTCCCAGTACAACCAGAAAGGTAAAGTATCGTTTGAGGTCAGTCCAAGCTAAAATCCTCATTCATTATGATAAGAAAGCTTTGGGTTTTGCTATCAATTAAAATAGATTATTTTTCTGAAATAAACTCTTAGGGAAACTCCACTCTAGCCCAAACTAAATTATTGTTCTCCACCTGACCATTAGAAAGAACTATCTTATAGTGACTGTTAAGGAATGGCATCATGTGAGCCAGCTGCTGTGGAGAAGCACGTTTTGCTGTTTTCACTTCATCACTGGGTGGGTCCTGGTCAGCAGTAGAGCCCTATGGGTCCTTGTCAACAGTAGAGCCCTATGGGTCCTTGTCAACAGTAGAGCCCTATGGGTCCTTGTCAACAGTAGAGCCCTATGGGTCCTGGTCAGCAGTAGAGCCCTATGGGTCCTTGTCAACAGTAGAGCCCTATGGGTCCTTGTCAACAGTAGAGCCCTGGTCAACATAAGAGCCCTATGGGTCCTGGTCAGCAGTAGAGCCCTATGGGTCCTTGTCAACAGTAGAGCCCTATGGGTCCTTGTCAACAGTAGAGCCCTATGGGTCCTTGTCAACAGTAGAGCCCTATGGGTCCTGGTCAACAGTAGAGACCTATGGGTCCTGGTCAACAGTAGAGCCCTATGGGTCCTGGTCAACAGTAGAGCCCTATGGGTCCTGGTCAACAGTAGAGCCCTGTGGGCCCTGGTCAACAGTAGAGCCATATGGGTCCTGGTCAACAGTAGAGCCCTATGGGTCCTGGTCAACAGTAGAGCCCTATGGGTCCTGGTCAACAGTAGAGCCCTATGGGTCCTGGTCAACAGTAGAGCCCTATGGGTCCTGGTCAACAGTACAGCCCTGGTCAACAGTAGAGCCCTATGGGTCCTGGTCAACAGTAGAGCCCTGGTCAACAGTAGAGCCCTATGGGTCCTGGTCAACAGTAGAGCCCTATGGGTCCTGGTCAACAGTAGAGCCCTATGGGTCCTGGTCAACAGTAGAGCCCTATGGGACCAGGTCAACAGTAGAGCCCTATGGGTCCTGGTCAACAGTAGAGCCCTATGGGTCCTGGTCAACAGTAGAGCCCTATGGGCCTGGTCAACAGTAGAGCCCTGTGGGTCCTGGTCAACAGTAGAGCCCTGGTCAACAGTAGAGCCCAACAGAAAGCCAAGTGGAAACAGACAGCACTGATATCAACAGAGTTCACCAGGCCGTTCTGACGCTGAACCTTGAGGCTCCCCAGAGGAGCCAAGGTTAATAAAAGAGTTCCTAGTAGCCTTCACATTGTAATCTCCCTAATGTAATAAAACACTGTTATCACTTGAAGTGGGTTGTTGAGTGTTTATGGGACTGATGTACTGCCCTGTGTTTGCTTTGTTGAATGTCTTTATGATCTGAGACCAATTTACAGATGATATCAGTTAACCATTTATGAACAAACTGTCATTTAGCAAACAACCCTATGACTGCGACTGCCACCGCCGTGTGTGTGTGTGTGTGTGTGTGTGTGTGTGTGTGTGTGTGTGTGTGTGTGTGTGTGTGTGTGTGTGTGTGTGTGTGTGTGTGTGGGGGTGTGTGTTTCAAATGTCTTGTGACACAATGTGATAAGAGTGTTTCCTAACATGAAGCATTCTGGAGATATGACCTCACCACCAGGAACAACGCTGGAGGTATGACCTCACCACCAGGAACAACGCTGGAGGTATGACCTCACCACCCGGAAAAACCCTGGAGGTATGACCTCACCACCAGGAACAACGCTGGAGGTATGACCTCACCACCCGGAAAAACCCTGGAGGTATGACCTCACCACCAGGAACAACGCTGGAGGTATGACCTCACCACCCGGAAAAACCCTGGAGGTATGACCTCACCACCAGGAACAACGCTGGAGGTATGACCTCACCACCCGGAAAAACCCTGGAGGTATGACCTCACCACCAGGAACAACGCTGGAGGTATGACCTCACCACCCGGAAAAACCCTGGAGGTATGACCTCACCACCCGGAAAAACCCTGGAGGTATGACCTCACCACCAGGAACAACGCTGGAGGTATGACCTCACCACCCGGAAAAACCCTGGAGGTATGACCTCACCACCCGGAACAACGCTGGAGGTATAACCTCACCACCCGGAACAACCCTGGAGGTATGACCTCACCACCCGGAACAACCCTGGAGGTATAACCTCACCACCCGGAACAACCCTGCAGGTATGACCTCACCACCCGGAACAACGCTGGAGGTATGACCTCACCACCAGGAACAACGCTGGAGGTATGACCTCACCACCAGGAACAACGCTGGAGGTATGACCTCACCACCAGGAACAACGCTGGAGGTATGACCTCACCACCAGGAACAACGCTGGAGGTATGACTACATCACCACCAGGAACAACGCTGGAGGTATGACCTCACCACCAGGAACAACGCTGGAGGTATGACCTCACCACCAGGAACAACGCTGGAGGTATGACCTCACCACCCGAAACAACGCTGGAGGTATGACCTCACCACCCGAAACAACGCTGGAGGTATGACCTCACCACCAGGAACAACGCTGGAGGTATGACCTCACCACCCGAAACAACGCTGGAGGTATGACCTCACCACCAGGAACAACGCTGGAGGTATGACCTCACCACCCGGAACAACGCTGGAGGTATGACCTCACCACCAGGAACAACGCTGGAGGTATGAAGGGGTGTCCTCATACTGCTGTATATATAGTGGATGAAGGGGTGTCCTC